>NC_139901.1:22383740-22565724 GCF_905171665.1 Trachurus trachurus | reverse complement strand
AACTTTGAAGCAAAATGGCCGACTTCCTGTTGGTTTTAGGGTATGTCATTATAACAAATTTTTTGAAGCTCTCGGGTTGATGAATATGTTTACCAAGTTTCGGACAAATCGGTGTCGCAGACCCTCATTCCCTATGCGCGGTCTAGGGGGCGCTGTGGTGCCATTTGGCCACGCCCACATGCGAGACCACCACAGTACGCCGAGTTGCCACAGTCCCCACGTGCGTGTAAACATTTCCTCCGTTTCTCGGCTTGGGAAAGGGGTCGAAATCGCGTTCGAAGCGGCGGAAAAAGAATAATAATAATAATTAAAGCCGCAAGCGGCTATGACGGGCCCTCGTTCCACGCCACTCGGCGTCCCCGCTACCCCCGGGCCGCTCTTCGAAACCCCCGCGCGCAACCGGACGTGGGCGGCTGCGTCGAGGGCGGTCCCTTCGTCGAACACGTGAAGTTGTGAGCAAATCGGACAACGTACGATGGAGTTACGGCAGGTTTACGGTTCGTCCACCAGGGGGTGGTAACGGGATGTGGGCCGTTGTGTTTGGGGTCGTGACCTCATCAAACATGTGAAGTTTCGAGCTGATCGGACAATGTCGATGCAAAACACGACATTTCCTGTGTCCACAAGGGGGCGTCTTGAGCGAGCTAGCGTACGATGAAATGGAGGCGTAGAGGGCCGGCCGCTGATCATGTACTGAAATTTTGAAGTGACTACGATCAAGTATGTGGGCGTGGAAGGCAAACGTAATAGCATGGCGACTAAACGAGCAGTTGGCCAACTTTGTCGCCCCCTAGCAGCCACGCCGTTTGACGTAGAGAAAAGCTTTTAATAGTGTTTGACCAGCTTGGTCTCCTGATGATCTGTAGCGAATATGAAGTCAATCGAGCAAAATCCGTGGGAGGTGGCAGTTCACGATGGAGCGCTATTCCTGTCGCCTCCACAAGGGGGCTATTAGCCGTAGCGTCATAGCGTTCATGAAATACCTTCACCAACTTGTTCGGCATGTTTTAGAAGTGGAATGAAGTTGATGGGGTCAACGATGTATTTTTAATGAATTTTAGCGCACTTCCTGTTACCACCGGGGGGCGCTATGAGTGACGTAGGAAAATAATATGTCGGATCGTTCAGGGTCACGTCCTCATCATGTGCACCAAGTTTGAAGCAGCTGCAATCAAATCTGTGGGCGTGATAGCATTTAAACCTTTTTAGCTGACTCGTGGGACTTGGCCGTGCCCTAGCAGCCACGCCCTTTGAGCTACACACCTGCGGAGCACAAGCCGTAATCAGCTTAGTCTGGAGATGTTCTCTACCCAATTTGAAGCCAATCGGGCGAACTCCCTCGGACGAGTTCGTTTTGCGTCAAAGAAATGCTAACCAAAATGGCCGACTTCCTGTTGGGTTTAGGGCGTGGCTCCAATTCAATTTTTTGTATGTTTGGGTATGATACACGTGTGTGTCGAGTTTCGTATGTGTACGACAAAGTAAGCGAAATTTGTCTATGGAGAATTTCGGAAAAACTTCAAGGGGGCGCTATAGAGGCATTTTGCCACGCCCATGGGAAACGACTCTATCCGCTGAAAGAGCTCGCCATTCTTGACCTGTGGATGAAATTTCGTGAGGACACGACTTCGTTAAAGCCACGAAAAAGGCAAACGTAATTGTACGATAAAAAATCGCCAGTCGCCGCGGCGGCACACGGACGCCGTTCGTCGTATCTTCACAGTGTTCATAATGTAGCTTCAGCAACTGGTTCTGCATGTATTAGAAGTGGAATGAAGTTGATCGGGTGAAGTATGGATTTTTAATGAATTTTTGCGTACTTCCTGTTACCACCGGGGGGCGCTATGAGCCAGGCAGGAAGTCGATACATCAAAACGTTCAGGGAGGAGCCAACGTCATGTCCTTTGAATTTCAAGTGGCTACGACGAAGTATGTGCGCGTGAAAGGCAAACGTAATTTAAATTGGGAAGATACACATTCGCCGCGGCGGCACACGGACGCCGTTGCTCGTGGGGTCAAAGCGTTAATGATGTAGCTTCACCATCCGGGTCTGCATGTTCTAGAAGTGGAACGAAGTCGATTTGGTCAACTACGTATTTTTAACGAATTTTTGTACGTTTCCTGTTACCACCAGGGGGCGCTATGAGCGACGTAGGCAAATAATATGTCGGATCGTTCAGGGTCTCGCCATAGATTTTTGCACTAAGTTTGAAGCGTCTACGATCAAGTATGTGGGCATGAGAGCCGTTCGTATTTACATGGCGAGCACCGAAACAGTCGCCAAACTTCGGGGCACGCCAGAGGCCAACCCCTTTGAGCTACAGACCTGCGGAGTACAAGTTAAGCTCAGCTAGGTCTGACGATGTTCTCTACCCAATTTGGAGCCTATCGGGCGTAACCCCTCGGAGGAGTTCGTTTTGCGTAAACCAACTTTGAAGCAAAATGGCCGACTTCCTGTAGGTTTTCGGGTATGTCATTTTATGAAATTTTTTGAAGATCTCGGGTTGATGAATATGTTTACCAAGTTTCGGACAAATCGGTGTCGCGGACCCTCATTCCCTATCCGCGGTCTAGGGGGCGCTGTGGTGCCATTTGGCCACGCCCACATGCGAGACCACTACTGAATCGCAATTTTCGGGCTTCCCCCCCTGCGTCGAAAGTTTCATCCGTTTCTCGGCTTGGGAAAGGGGTCGAAATCGCGTTCAAACGCGGAGAAGAATAAGAATAATAATAATAATAATAATAAACATTACAATATCTGGGATATTTTGCGCCAGGTCTATGCAGTACTTGGTTACTTGCTTGCTTACTTGTTGTTACTCGTCGGCTGGCACGTTGGCGCATGTGCATGTCGAATTACAATAGGGTCCTCCCTGTGACGTTGTCACTGGCTCGGGCCCTAATAATAATAAACATTTGCATTTCGGGGAATTTTGCGCCAGGTCAGTGGAGTACTTGATTACTTGGTTGGTTACTTGTTGTTACTCGTCGGCTGGCACGTTGACTAATGTGCATGTCGAATTACAATAGGGTCCTCCCTGGGACGTTGTCACAGGCTCGGGCCCTAATAACAAATAAACATTACAATATCTGGGGTTTTCGCTGCCAGGTCTATGCAGTACTTGGTTACTTGCTTGCTTACTTGTTGTTACTCGTCGGCTGGCACGTTGACTAATGTGCATGTCGAATTACAATAGGGTCCTCCCTGTGACGTTGTCACTGGCTCGGGCCCTAATTAAAGCCGCAAGCGGCTATGACGGGCCCTCGTTCCACGCCACTCGGCGTCCCGCTCCCACACCCCCCCGGTCCCCGCCTCCCCCGGGGCGCTCGTCGAAACCCCCGCGCGCCACCGGACGCGGGCGGCTGAGTCGAGGGCGGTCCCCTCATCAAACACGTGAAGTTTCGAGCAAATCGGACAATGTACGATGGAGTTACGGCAAGTTTACGGTTCGTCCACCAGGGGGCAGTAACGGGATGTGGGCCGTTGCGTTCAGGGTCGTTACCTCATCACACATGTGAAGTGTCGAGCAAATAGGACAATGTCGATGCAAAATATGGCATTTCCTGTTACCACCAGGGGGCGACATGAGTGACGTATGAAATTAATATGTCAGATCGTTCAGGGTCACGTCATCATCATGTCCAGCAAGTTTGAAGCTGCTGCGATCAAATCTGTGGGCGTGATAGCATTTAAACCTTTTTAGCTGAATTCGGGAACTTGGCCGTGCCCTAGCAGCCACGCCCTTTGACCTACACACCTGCGGAGCACAAGCCGTAATCAGCTTGGTCTGGAGATGTTCTCTACCCAATTTGAAGTGAATCGGACGAACTCCCTCGGAGGAGTTCGTTTTGCGTCAAAGAAATGCTAACCAAAATGGCCGACTTCCTGTTGGGTTTAGGGCGTGGCTCCAATTCAATTTTTTGTATGTTTGGGTATGATACAGGTGTGTGGCGAGTTTCGTATGTGTACGACAAAGTAAGCGAAATTTGTCTATGGAGAATTTCGGAAAAACTTCAAGGGGGCGCTATAGAGGCATTTAGCCACGCCCATGGGAAACGACTGTATCCGCAGAAAGAGCTCGCCATTCTTGACCTGTGGATGAAATTTCGTGACGACACGACTTCGTTAAAGCCACGAAAAAGGCAAACGTAATTGGACGTCAAAAAATCGTCAGTCGCCGCGGCGGCACACGGACGCCGTTCATCGTAGCTTCGCAGCGTTCATAATGTAGCTTCAGCAACTGGTTCTGCATGTATTAGAAGTGGAATGAAGTTCATGGGGTGAAGTATGGATTTTTAATGAATTTTTGCGTACTTCCTGTTACCACCGGGGGGCGCTATGAGCCAGGCAGGAAGTCGATACATCAAAACGTTCAGGGAGGAGCCAACGTCATGTCCTTTGAATTTCAAGTGGCTACGACGAAGTATGTGCGCGTATTTGGCAAACGTAATTTAAATTGGGAAGATACACATTCGCCGCGGCGGCACACTGACGCCGTTGCTCGTAGGGTCAAAGCGTTCATGATGTAGCTTCACCATCCGGGTCTGCATGTACTAGAAGTGGAACGAAGTCGATTTGGTCAACTACGTATTTTTAACGAATTTTTGTACGTTTCCTGTTACCACCGGGGGGCGCTATGAGCGACGTAGGCAAATAATATGTCGGATCGTTCAGGGTCTCGCCATAGATTTTTGCACCAAGTTTGAAGCGTCTACGATCAAGTATGTGGGCATGAGAGCCTTTCGTATTTACATGGCGAGCACCGAAACAGTCGCCAAACTTCGGGGCACGCCAGAGGCCAACCCCTTTGAGCTACAGACCTGCGGAGTACAAGTTAAGCTCAGCTAGGTCTGACGATGTTCTCTACCCAATTTGGAGCCGATCGGGCGTAACCCCTCGGAGGAGTTCGTTTTGCGTAAAATAAATGCTAACCAAAATGGCCGACTTCCTGTTGGTTTTTGGGCTTCGCACGAAACAAATTTTTTTCATGTCTGGGTATGATACATATGTGTACCAAGTTTGGGCAGCCTGCGGGAAAAAAAATTTTGGTCCCTATGGCCGGGGGTCAAAAGTTCTAGGGGGCGCTGTTGTGCCAATTTGCCCCGCCCACAAACGGCGATAGCATCAGACGTCAATTTTCGCAAGACCCGACGTGTGTCCCAAGTTTCGTCCGTTTCCCGGCTTGGCAAAGGGGTCAAAATGGGGTTTAAAGAGGGGGAATAATAATAATAATAATAATTAAAGCCGCAAGCGGCTATGACGGGCCCTCGTTCCACGCCACTCGGCGTCCCGCTCCCACGACCCCCCGGTCCCCGCCTCCCCCGGGTCGCTCTTCGAAACCCCCGCGCGCCACCGGACGTGGGCGGCTGCGTCGAGGGAGGTCCCCTCATCGAACACGTGAAGTTTCGAGCAAATCGGACAATGTACGATGGAGTTACGGCAAGTTTACCGTTCGTCCACCAGAGGGCAGTAACGGGATGTGGGCCGATTTGTTCAGGGTCGTTACCTCATCAAACACGTGAAGTTTCGAGCAAATCGGACAATGTACAATGGAGTTACGGCAAGTTTACGGTTCGTCCACCAGGGGGCAGTAACGGGATGTGTGACGTTGCGTTCGGGGTCGTTGCCTCATCACACATGTGAAGTTTCGAGCAAATCGGACAATGTCGATGCAAAATATGTCATTTCCTGTTACCACCGGGGGGCGCTATGAGTGACGTATGAAAGTAATATGTCGGATCGTTCAGGGTCACGTCATCATCATGTGCACCAAGTTTGAAGCCGCTGCGATCAAATCTGTGGGCGCGTTAGCATTTAAACCTTTTTAGCTGAATTAGGCAACTTGGCCGTGCGTTAGCAGCCACGCCCTTTGACCTACACACCTGCGGAGCACAAGCCGTAATCAGCTTGGTCTGGAGATGTTCTCTACCCAATTTGAAGTGAATCGGGCGAACTCCCTCGGAGGAGTTCGTTTTGCGTCAAAGAAATGCTAACCAAAATGGCCGACTTCCTGTTGGGTTTAGGGCGTGGCTCCAATTCAATTTTTTGTATGTTTGGGTATGATACAGGTGTGTGTCGAGTTTCTTATGTGTACGGCAAAGTAAGCGAAATTTGTCTATGGAGAATTTCAGAAAAACCTCAAGGGGGCGCTATTGAGGCATTTAGCCACGCCCATGGGAAACGACTCTATCGGCTGAAAGAGCTCGCCATTCTTGACCTGTGTATGAAATTTCGTGAGGACACGACTTCGTTAAAGCCACGAAAAAGGCAAACGTAATTGTACGATAAAAAATCGTCAGTCGCCGCGGCGGCACACGGACGCCGTTCGTCGTATCTTCACAGCGTTCATAATGTAGCTTCAGCAACTGGTTGTGCATGTATTAGAAGTGGAATGAAGTTGATCGGGTGAAGTATGGATTTTTAATGAATTTTTGCGTACTTCCTGTTACCACCGGGGGGCGCTATGAGCCAGGCAGGAAGTCGATACATCAAAATGTTCAGGGAGGAGCCAACGTCATGTCCTTTGAATTTCAAGTGGCTACGACGAAGTATGTGCGCGTATTTGGCAAACGTAATTTAAATTGGGAAGATACACATTCGCCGCGGCGGCACACGGACGCCGTTGCTCGTAGGGTCAAAGTGTTCATGATGTAGCTTCACCATCCGGGTCTGCATGTATTAGAAGTGGAATGAAGTCGATTTGGTCAACTACGTATTTTTAACGAATTTTTGTACGTTTCCTGTTACCACCGGGGGGCGCTATGAGCGACGTAGGCAAATAATATGTCGGATCGTTCAGGGTCTCTCCATAGATTTTTGCACCAAGTTTGAAGCGTCTACGATCAAGTATGTGGGCATGAGAGCCATTCGTATTTACATGGCGAGCACCGAAACAGTCGCCAAACTTCGGGGCACGCCAGAGGCCAAGCGCTTTGACCTACAGACCTGCGGAGTACAAGATAAGCTCAGCTAGGTCTGACGATGTTCTCTACCCAATTTGGAGCCGATCGGGCGTAACCCCTCGGAGGAGTTCGTTTTGCGTAAAATAAATGCTAACCAAAATGGCCGACTTCCTGTTGGTTTTTGGGCTTCGCACGAAACAAATTTTTTTCATGTCTGGGTATGATACATATGTGTACCAAGTTTGGGCAGCCTGCGGGAAAAAAAATTTTGGTCCCTATGGCCGGGGGTCAAAAGTTCTAGGGGGCGCTGTTGTGCCAATTTGCCCCGCCCACAAACGGCGATAGCATCAGACGTCAATTTTCGCAAGACCCGACGTGTGTCCCAAGTTTCGTCCGTTTCCCGGCTTGGCAAAGGGGTCAAAATGGGGTTTAAAGAGGGGGAATAATAATAATAATAATAATTAAAGCCGCAAGCGGCTATGACGGGCCCTCGTTCCACGCCACTCGGCGTCCCCGCTACCCCCGGGCCGCTCTTCGAAACCCCCGCGCGCAACCGGACGTGGGCGGCTGCGTCGAGGGCGGTCCCCTCGTCGAACACGTGAAGTTTCGAGCAAATCGGACAACGTACGATGGAGTTACGGCAGGTTTACGGTTCGTCCACCAGGGGGCGGTAACGGGATGTGGGCCGTTGTGTTTGGGGTCGTGACCTCATCACACATGTGAAGTTTCGAGCTGATCGGACAATGTCGATGCAATACACGACATTTCCTGTGTCCACAAGGGGGCGTCTTGAGCGAGCTAGCGTACGATCAAATGGAGGCGTAGAGGGCGGGCCTCTGATCATGTACTGAAATTTTGAAGTGACTACGACCAAGTATGTGGGCGTGGAAGGCAAACGTAATAGCATGGCGACTAAACGAGCTGTTGGCCAACTTTGTCGCCCCCTAGCAGCCACGCCGTTTGACGTAGAGAAAAGCTTTTAATAGTGTTTGACCAGCTTGGTCTCCTGATGATCTGTAGCGAATATGAAGTCAATCGGGCAAAATCCGTGGGAGGTGGCAGTTCACGATGGAGCGCTATTCCTGTCGCCTCCACAAGGGGGCCATTAGCCGTAGCGTCATAGCGTTCATGAAATACTTTCACCAACTTGTTCGGCATGTTTTAGAAGTGGAATGAAGTCGATGGGGTCAACGATGTATTTTTAATGAATTTTAGCGCACTTCCTGTTACCACCGGGGGGCGCTATGAGTGACGTAGGAAAATAATATGTCGGATCGTTCAGGGTCACGCCCTCATCATGTGCACCAAGTTTGAAGCAGCTGCGATCAAATCTGTGGGCGTGATAGCATTTAAACCTTTTCAGCTGACTCGTGGGACTTGGCCGTGCCCTAGCAGCCACGCCCTTTGAGCTACACACCTGCGGAGCACAAGCCGTAATCAGCTTGGTCTGGAGATGTTCTCTACCCAATTTGAAGTGAATCGGGCGAACTCCCTCGGACGAGTTCGTTTTGCGTCAAAGAAATGCTAACCAAAATGGCCGACTTCCTGTTGGGTTTAGCGCGTGGCTGCAATTCAATTTTTTGTATGTTTGGGTATGATACACGTGTGTGTCGAGTTTCGTATGTGTACGACAAAGTAAGCGAAATTTGTCTATGGAGAATTTCGGAAAAACTTCAAGGGGGCGCTATTGAGGCATTTAGCCACGCCCATGGGAAACGACTCTATCCGCTGAAAGAGCTCGCCATTCTTGACCTGTGGATGAAATTTCGTGAGGACACGACTTCGTTAAAGCCACGAAAAAGGCAAACGTAATTGTACGATAAAAAATCGCCAGTCGCCGCGGCGGCACACGGACGCCGTTCGTCGTATCTTCACAGAGTTCATAATGTAGCTTCAGCAACTGGTTCTGCATGTATTAGAAGTGGAATGAAGTTGATCGGGTGAAGTATGGATTTTAAATTAATTTTTGCGTACTTCCTGTTACCACCAGGGGGCGCTATGAGCCAGGCAGGAAGTCGATATATCAAAACGTTCAGGGAGGAGCCAACGTCATGTCCTTTGAATTTCGAGTGGCTACGACGAAGTATGTGCGCGTGAATGGCAAACGTAATTTAAATTGGGAAGATACACATTCGCCGCGACGGCACAGGGACGCCGTTGCTCGTAGGGTCAAAGCGTTGATGATGTAGCTTCACCATCCGGGTCTGCATGTACTAGAAGTGGAACGAAGTCGATTTGGTCAACTACGTATTTTTAACGAATTTTTGTACGTTTCCTGTTACCACCGGGGGGCGCTATGAGCGACGTAGGCAAATAATATGTCGGATCGTTCAGGGTCTTGCCATAGATTTTTGCACTAAGTTTGAAGCGTCTACGATCAAGTATGTGGGCATGAGAGCCGTTCGTATTTACATGGCGAGCACCGAAACAGTCGCCAAACTTCGGGGCACGCCAGAGGCCAAGCGCTTTGAGCTACAGACCTGCGGAGCACAAGATAAGCTCAGCTAGGTCTGACGATGTTCTCTACCCAATTTGGAGCCGATCGGGCGTAACCCCTCGGAGGAGTTCGTTTTGCATAATTGAAATGCTAACCAAAATGGCCGACTTCCTGTTGAGTTTCGGGCTTCGCCAGAAGAGGATTTTTTGTTCATCTTGCATTGATAAATATGTGTGCCGACTTTGGTCCGCTTTTATTAACGTCATTTTTTTCCCTATGGGTTTTTGAGAAATTTGTAGGGGGCGCTATTTTGCCATTTGGCCACGCCCTCATGCGAGACCACCACAGATCGCAATTTTTTGGCTTCCCCCCCTGCGTGTTAAATTTCATCCGTTTCTCGGCTTGGGAAAGGGGTCGAAATCGCGTTTGAACTCGGGGAATAATAATAATAATAATAAGAATAAACATTACAATATCTGGGGTTTTCGCTGCCAGGTCTATGCAGTACTTGGTTACTTGCTTGCTTACTTGTTGTTACTCGTCGGCTGGCACGTTGACTAATGTGCATGTCGAATTACAATAGGGTCCTCCCTGTGACGTTGTCACTGGCTCGGGCCCTAATAATAATAATAAACATTACAATATCTGGGGTTTTTGCTGCCAGGTCTATGCAGTACTTGGTTACTTGCTTGCTTACTTGTTGTTACTCGCCGGCTGGCACGTTGACTAATGTGCATGTCGAATTACAATAGGGTCCTCCCTGTGACGTTGTCACTGGCTCGGGCCCTAATAATAATAATAATTAAAGCCGCAAGCGGCTATGACGGGCCCTCGTTCCACGCCACTCGGTGTCCCGCTCCCACGAACCCCCGGTCCCCGCTTCCCCCGGATCGCTCTTCGAAACCCCCGCGCGCCACCGGACGTGGGCGGCTGCGTCGAGGGCGGTCCCCTCATCGAACACGTGAAGTTTCGAGCAAATCGGACAATGTACGATGGAGTTACGGCAAGTTTACGGTTCGTCCACCAGGGGGCAGTAACGGGATGTGGGCCATTGCGTTCGGGGTCGTTGCCTCATCACACATGTGAAGTTTCGAGCAAATCGGACAATGTACGATGGAGTTACGGCAAGTTTACGGTTCGTCCACCAGGGGGCAGTAACGGGATGTGGGCCGTTGCGTTCGGGGTCGTTACCTCATCACACATGTGAAGTTTCGAGCAAATCGGACAATGTCGATGCAAAATATGTCATTTCCTGTTACCACCGGGGGGCGCTATGAGTGACGTATGAAAATAATATGTCGGATCGTTCAGGGTCACGTCATCATCATGTGCACCAAGTTTGAAGCCGCTGCGATCAAATCTGTGGGCGCGATAGCATTTAAACCTTTTTAGCTGAATCGCGGAACTTGGCCGTGCGCTAGCAGCCACGCCCTTTGACCTACAGACCTGCGGAGCACAAGCCGTAATCAGCTTGGTCTGGAGATGTTCTGTACCCAATTTGAAGTGAATCGGGCGAACTCCCTCGGAGGAGTTCGTTTTGCGTCAACGAAATGCTAACCAAAATGGCCGACTTCCTGTTGGGTTTAGGTCGTGGCTCCAATTCAATTTTTTGTATGTTTGGGTATGATACATGTGTGTGTCGAGTTTCGTATGTGTACTGCAAAGTAAGCGAAATTTGTCTATGGAGAATTTCGGAAAAACTTCAAGGGGGCGCTATAGAGGCATTTTGCCACGCCCATGGGAAACGACTCTATCGGCTGAAAGAGCTCGCCATTCTTGACCTGCGGATGAAATTTCGTGAGGACACGACTTCGTTAAAGCCACGAAAAAGGCAAACGTAATTGTACGATAAAAAACCGTCAGTCGCCGCGGCGGCACACGGACGCCGTTCGTCGTATCTTCACAGCGTTCATAATGTAGCTTCAGCAACTGCTTCTGCATGTATTAGAAGTGGAATGAAGTTGATCGGGTGAAGTATGGATTTTTGATGAATTTTTGCGTACTTCCTGTTACCACCGGGGGGCGCTATGAGCCAGGCAGGAAGTCGATACATCAAAACGTTCAGGGAGGAGCCATCGTCATGTCCTTTGAATTTCAAGTGGCTACGACGAAGTATGTGCGCGTAATTGGCAAACGTAATTTAAATTGGGAAGATACACATTCGCCGCGGCGGCACACGGACGCCGTTGCTCGTAGGGTCAAAGTGTTCATGATGTAGCTTCACCATCCGGGTCTGCATGTATTAGAAGTGGAACGAAGTCGATTTGGTCAACTACGTATTTTTAACGAATTTTTGTACGTTTCCTGTTACCACCGGGGGGCGCTATGAGCGACGTAGGCAAATAATATGTCGGATCGTTCAGGGTCTCGCCATAGATTTTTTCACCAAGTTTGAAGCGTCTACGATCAAGTATGTGGGCATGAGAGCCGTTCGTATTTACATGGCGAGCACCGAAACAGTCGCCAAACTTCGGGGCATGCCAGAGGCCAACCCCTTTGAGCTACAGACCTGCGGAGTACAAGTTAAGCTCAGCTAGGTCTGACGATGTTCTCTTCCCAATTTGGAGCCGATCGGGCGTAACCCCTAGGAGGAGTTCGTTTTGCGTTTACAAACTTTGAAGTAAAATGGCCGACTTCCTGTTGGGTTTCGGGCTTTGCTATAGGAGGATTTTGTGTTCAGCTTCCATTGATGAACATGTGTGGCGATTTTGGTCCGCTTTCGTTAACGTCGTTTTTTTCCCTATGGGTTTTTGGGAAAATTGTAGGGGGCGCTATTTAGCCATTTGGCCCCGCCCAAATGCGACACTGGCATCATACGTCAATTTTCGCGAAGCCCCACGAGGCTACAAAGTTTCGTTCGTTTCTCGGCTTGGCAAAGGGGTCAAAATGTCAATTGAATCGTCGGAAGAATAATAATAATAATAATAATAATAATAATAATTAAAGCCGCAAGCGGCTGTGACGGGCCCTCGTTCCACGCCACTCGGCGTCTCGCTATCCCCGGGCCGCTCTTCGAAACCCCCGTGCGCCACCGGACGCGGGCAGCTGCGTCGAGGGCGGTCCCCTCGTCGAACACGTGAAGTTTCGAGCAAATCGGACAACGTACGATGGAGTTATGGCAAGTTTACGGTTTGTCCACCAGGGGGCGGTAACGGGATGTGGGCCGTTGCGTTCAGGGTCGTTACCTCATCACACATGTGAAGTTTCGAGCTGATCGGACAATGTTGATGCAAAATATGGCATTTGCTGTTACCACCGGGGGGCGCTATGAGTGACGAATTAAATTAATATGTCAAATCGTTCAGTGTCACGCCATTATCATATCCAGCAATTTTGAAGCTGCTGCGATGAAATCTGTGGGCGCGATAGCATTTAAACCTTTTTAGCTGAATTTGGCAACTTGGCCGTGCGCTAGCAGCCACGCCCTTTGACCTACACACCTGCGGAGCACAAGCCGTAATCAGTTTAGTCTGGAGATGTTCTGTACCCAATTTGAAGTCGATCGGACGAACTCCATCGGAGGAGTTCGTTTTACGTCAAAAAAATGCTAACCAAAATGGCCGACTTCCTGTTGGGTTTAGGGCGTGGCTCCAATTCAACTTTTTGTATGTTTGGGTATGATACACGTGTGTGCCGAGTTTCGTATGTGTACGACAAAGTAAGCGAAATTTGTCTATGGAGAATTTCGGAAAAACTTCAAGGGGGCGCTATTGAGGCATTTAGCCACGCCCATGGGAAATGACTCTATCCGCTGAAAGAGCTCGCCATTCTTGACCTGTGGATGAAATTTCGTGAGGACACGACTTCGTTAAAGCCACGAAAAAGGCAAACGTAATTGTACGATAAAAAATCGTCAGTCGCCGCGGCGGCACACGGACGCCGTTCATCGTATCTTCACAGCGTTCATAATGTAGCTTCAGCAACTGGTTCTGCATGTATTAGAAGTGGAATGAAGTTGATCGGGTGAAGTATGGATTTTTAATGAATTTTTGCGTACTTCCTGTTACCACCGGGGGGCGCTATGAGCCAGGCAGGAAGTCGATACATCAAAACGTTCAGGGAGGAGCCAACGTCATGTCCTTTGAATTTCAAGTGGCTACGACGAAGTATGTGCGCGTAATTGGCAAACGTAATTTAAATTGGGAAGATACACATTCGCCGCGGCGGCACACGGACGCCGTTGCTCGTAGGGTCAAAGCGTTCATGATGTAGCTTCATCATCCGGGTCTGCATGTATTAGAGGTGGAACGAAGTCGATTTGGTCAACTATGTATTTTTAACGAATTTTTGTACGTTTCCTGTTACCACCGGGGGGCGCTATGAGCGACGTAGGCAAATAATATGTCGGATCGTTCAGGGTCTCTCCATAGATTTTTGCACCAAGTTTGAAGCGTCTACGATCAAGTATGTGGGCATGAGAGCCGTTCGTATTTACATGGCGAGCACCGAAACAGTCGCCAAACTTCGGGGCACGCCAGAGGCCAAGCGCTTTGAGCTACAGACCTGCGGAGCACAAGTTAAGCTCAGCTAGGTCTGACGATGTTCTCTGCCCAATTTGGAGCCGATCGGGCGTAACCCCTCGGAGGAGTTCGTTTTGCGTAAACCAACTTTGAAGCAAAATGGCCGACTTCCTGTTGGTTTTAGGGTATGTCTGTAAGGCGATTTTTTGTAGATCTGTGGTTGATGAATATGTTTACCAAGTTTCGGACAAATCGGTGTCGCAGACCCTCATTCCCTATGCGCGGTCTAGGGGGCGCTGTGGTGCCATTTGGCCACGCCCACATGCGAGACCACCACTGAACGCTAAGTTGCCACAGTCCCCACGTGCGTGCAAAGTTTCGTCCGTTTCTCGGCTTGGGAAAGGGGTCGAAATGGCGTTCGAAGTGGCATAATAATAATAATAAGAAAAATAAACATTACAATATCTGGGGTATTTTGCGCCAGGTCTATGCAGTACTTGGTTACTTGCTTGCTTACTTGTTGTTACTCGTCGGCTGGCACGTTGATTTATGTGCATGTCGAATTACAATAGGGTCCTCCCTGTGACGTTGTCACTGGCTCGGGCCCTAATAATAAAAAGAAACACTACAATATCTGGGGTTTTCGCTGCCAGGTCTATGCAGTACTTGGTTACTTGCTTGCTTACTTGTTGTTACTCGTCGGCTGGCACGTTGACTAATGTGCATGTCGAATTACAATAGGGTCCTCCCTGGGACGTTGTCACAGGCTCGGGCCCTAATAATAATAATTAAAGCCGCAAGCGGCTATGACGGGCCCTCGTTCCACGCCACTCGGCGTCCCGCTCCCACGCCCCCCCGGTCCCCGCTTCCCCCTGGGCGCTCTTCGAAACCCCCGCGCGCCACCGGACGTGGGCGGCTGCGTCGAGGGCGGTCCCCTCATCAAACACGTGATGTTTCGAGCAAATCGGACAATGTACGATGGAGTTACGGCAAGTTTACGGTTCGTCCACCAGGGGGCAGCAACGGGATGTGGGCCGTTGTGTTCAGGGTCGTTACCTCATCAAACACGTGAAGTTTCGAGCAAATCGGACAATGTACGATGGAGTTACGGCAAGTTTACGGTTCGTCCACCAGGGGGCAGTAACGGGATGTGTGCCGTTGCGTTCGGGGTCGTTGCCTCATCACACATGTGAAGTTTCGAGCAAATCGGACAATGTCGATGCAAAATATGTCATTTCCTGTTACCACCGGGGGGCGCTATGAGTGACGTATGAAAGTAATATGTCGGATCGTTCAGGGTCACGTCATCATCATGTGCACCAAGTTTGAAGCCGCTGCGATCAAATCTGTGGGCGCGATAGCATTTAAACCTTTTTAGCTGAATCGCGGAACTTGGCCGTGCGCTAGCAGCCACGCCCTTTGACCTACACACCTGCGGAGCACAAGCCGTAATCAGGGCGGTCTGAGGATGATGTGTAGCGAATATGAAGCCGATCGGGCGTAACCCCTAGGAGGAGTTCGTTTCTGATGGACCGCAATACGTGGCGCCGCCACACGGGGGCAATTAGCCGTAGCCTCAAAGCGTTCGTAATGTAGCTTCACCGATTTGTTTCACATGTATCAGAAGTGGAACGAAGTTGCTGGGGTGAACTATGTAGGAGTTCGTCCAAATACGTCAAAATTTCAATCCAAAATGGCCGACTTCCGGTTGGGTTTAGGGCGTGGCTCCAAGAGGATTTTTTGTGTGTCTCGCCAAGTTCTACAACCCCACCAAATTTCATGCATGTAGGTGAAACTGAGAAGTGGGGCTCGCCGTTTACAATTTTCTAGGGGGCGCTATTTAGCCATTTTGGCACGCCCATTTTGAACGACTTCAAAAAACAAAATTTTTGGCCCGTCCCAATGTGCATGCCAAATATTGTTCGTTTTACGGCATGTTCAGGCCTCCAAAAAGGCGATTTACTATTGGAAAGAATAATAAAAAATAATAATAATAAACATTACAATATCTGGGGTTTTCGCTGCCAGGTCTATGCAGTACTTGGTTACTTGCTTGCTTACTTGTTGTTACTCGTCGGCTGGCACGTTGACTAATGTGCATGTCGAATTACAATAGGGTCCTCCCTGGGACGTTGTCACAGGCTCGGGCCCTAATAAAAAGAAACACTACAATATCTGGGGTTTTCGCTGCCAGGTCTATGCAGTACTTGGTTACTTGCTTGCTTACTTGTTGTTACTCGTCGGCTGGCACGTTGACTAATGTGCATGTCGAATTACAATAGGGTCCTCCCTGGGACGTTGTCACAGGCTCGGGCCCTAATAAACATTACAATATCTGGGGTTTTTGCTGCCAGGTCTATGCAGTACTTGGTTACTTGCTTGCTTACTTGTTGTTACTCGTCGGCTGGCACGTTGACTAATGTGCATGTCGAATTACAATAGGGTCCTCCCGGTGACGTTGTCACTGGCTCGGGCCCTAAATATACTGTAAATATACAAACCGAAAGTAAACCAGAATCACGAAGTCAAGAGATCTTACTGAGGTAAACACAATTGTCATTGGAGACTTTATCTAGATCAGCAAATAGATAAGATAAAAATAAGATGAGATAAGATTTATTTGTCATATACACAATTATACACAGTACAATGTGCAGTGGAATGTGTAATTGTACCTGCTTCCAGAAATAATAAAATAAAAAGATATGTGTTAAATGTTAGAATATAAGATATATATGACTAAATATGACAGTGGAGTATTATTGTATGAATGTATAAAGTGCATAAAGTGAGTGTGCTGACGTGCAAATGTCGAGCGTCCAATGGTTAAAAGGTTACTGCTCAGAGTTGAACAAATGAATGGCTTGAGGGTTAATAGACATAGGGACACCGAGAGCACTTTATAAAGTCCTGTGATTATTTGATTCAGTTAGTGTTTCTGGAGAAATAAAAAAGGGTTTTATTCAATAAAACAACTGAATAGGGGCAAGACCCTTTCCATTTGACTAAAAATAGGAAATAAACTTAATCTTGAAGTTTTGGGTTGTATATAGAGGACATGTGTGGGAGGTGTACTTATAGAATTATGATGAAAGCATACGTATATTAACACATGGCTGTCAATTTATAGTCTCTGAGATGTATATACACTGATGCTCAACCCCTAAACTGGGTGATTTTACCATCAGTGTGTGAGGGTTAACAGTGGGCCTCATTCAAGGAGAAGCAGAATTGAGATGTACAGAACTCTTCATATGCAGTCGTAAGGGAAATCTGTGTACTCTGCTTTCAGAGCTAAAGCAATGAGACCACGGAGATGAGATGGATGAATACCCTCAGGGAGATCATGAGGATGAAAGATGAAGACATGATGGTGGAAGGAAAGGGGAAAAAAAGATGTGGTGGATCTGAAAGCGTTTTCATTTTTTCTCATTACATTTTCTGGTTCCCAATGTAGTGACTCGCAAGAAGTGACACGAGTTGAGGAATGAAGAGAGAGTTTGCCACAGAGGAGGCCATTGAAGGCAGTTTATATTCCACTTCATTAAAAGAGGACACCTTATTGATGAAGCAGGCCTACCAGATATAGACCAAGCCCAACCTCTGAATCACAGCTAAGGCTGAAAATGAAACTGCCAACACTAAGTGCCAATGTTATCAGTTGGAAACTGGGGCTAAAAGTGTCACTTACTGTGAACTATACTCACATTTTTTCCAATTCTCGTTATGATGTGTTGCTCAGATGAAGCTCAGATCACCCTTTAAAACTCTAGTGACTTCTTGTGGATGGTACGCTATGTCTTACCACAAAAAGTACTGAGTATTTGCTTTTTCCCTCCATGCTACTGGGCAGCGAAAATATGTGTCAGCATTTTTTCTTCTGCACTGTGGAGTAAATAAAGAGAGAGTTTGTAGACAACAAGACACAACAAGAGACTCAACACTGCAGAAACTAGAGGGAATGGGAGAAATATTAGGAGAGAGGAAAGTGTTCTCAGTCTTTATCTGTCTCATCAGTAATCCCTTGGGAGACGAGATAATCACTCATGTCCTGTTTACATAATCATGCCTTTTTATTATAATTGCCTTTCACTGTATCATTTCTTGAGCCCAGACTCTTGTCAGCTCTTAGCTCTTGAAGATACATCTTTAAGAAGTAATGCATGTTGATTATCTCTGGTTTCCTTTTTGCTAATTTCCCTTCAAAACTATTTTATAAAGAGTCAGACTGACTTCACTCTGATGAGTAACAGAAATGCGTAACATAAATGTACCAGCTATAGGATTGCTTTGAAGAGGACATATGCCAGCAAGATGACTGATGACTCGTTGAAATGAATGAGATATATCATAACATTCATACCTTCTTTTGTTACATGTGTACATTTCTGCAAAGTACTTTGTGTAGGCAGTGTATGTTGTTGTGGTTGTGTGATGCTAGAGATTGCGATGTTCTGAAAACTGAAGCCAACCTGAACTCTCAGTTCCACCCAAACACTTTGACCTGAGGTCCAACCCAGGACCCACTGTGCTGCAAATTTGCTGGAAAAACATTCAGATGCTACTGTACACCGGACAATCTTCAATCCAAATCACTCGAATACTCAGTTGAAACTTGAAAAATAGTGCAGCTTCATCACCCACCTCTATCGCTCACTCACCCAGTCACAGAAATTTGGGTATGCGGTGTTGGACTATGGCCAGCCTTCAAACTTTTTGTGATTTCAATGAGGTGTCTTAATGTCTTTCAAGGGGTCAGTGCATTAGCAAACATAACAGTAGTAATGTTTCTCAGATATATTCAGCTAAAATTCGTTCCCAGTTATAACCCATGCTTATAATCGCTTTACCTACATTACTGTAAATAATGATATTCAAAGATGTGTATACTCGGTGAACGTGTTTAGAATCACTGAATTCTGACATTGTTCCTTTGTCCCATTCGTCTTATGGTTAATCTCCGTCATTCTGCTTTCAATCCTCAGCTTCTGACAGTTCCAGTTATGGGATTTCTTCCATCCTTCATTTGTCCTCGCTCATTCGTTCCAACCTCCCATTCTTACACAACAGCCCCAACCCCCTTGCGCTACTTGAAAATGTTGCCCTCTCTCTCTGTTTGTTCTGTAAGTGTGTATGCTCCGTGTCTGTCTCCATGCTGTATGACAGCAAGGCTTAAGTTGTCAGAGGCATCTTCGACAATGATGAGCCCAAATTCCACCATTCAGCTACAGTACAGGCAGACCGACAGTCACTTTTAAAAAAAACTTTTCCTCACTTTTTTTTTTGCACTTCCTCTTCCCCACTTTCCCTTTTTTAACTGAGATAGAAGAGTCTCATCCTCCCCCCTCTGCCTCTCTCTCTCTTGACTTCATCCTCTCAGGCAGACTGCTAATTCAATCTTGCCCCTTGTACCCCTGACACTGCTGAGAGGAGAGCAGCCACTAGACAGGCACGTGGGCAATAATGTAAATCATCAGACAGGCAGACAGACAAAATCTCATCTGAAAGTGCCAAATGTATTGATTTTTGACTGATTTTAGTTATTTCAAGCTTAGGACTGCAACACACACACACACACACACGCACACACAAAATAAAAATAAAGTTAAGGAAGGACTCAAGGAAAAGCATACAGTTGCTATAATAGAGGAGGAAATCTACTGCACTTGGAACTTGCTGTAATGTCTGCATGGCAATATATTTCCACATATATCGTGCCTCCAAAGACACAACAGATTGGTGAGGGCTGCTCTTGAGGGTGACTCATTTCTCAGTTTTAAAGAAGTGAAAAGCCAATACTTGACCTGTAATGTATGTACTGTCTGTATGTACTGTACATATATAGAGCACACACCGAACTGTAGATAAAGTGTAGTCTGACGGCTCTATCTCTGATCAAAACCACAACATTTTCAGTCTTTTAGAGATTTTAGAGTTGTACGGCAACAAACAAGAAAAATCTTAAAATGCATACAGTACAATATCAGTGCTGAGAAACAAACAGACAGGGAAATTGTATGACAGTGAATAAGATGGGAAAGAATAAGCAGAGGACTTCAGCACCCTTTGGTTTATCATGGGGAATGTAAGACTGCAGGCAAACAGAATGGGTGAATGTGAAGCCTACACAACACAGCACATATTGGGAGTTCAGCAGGGAGTGTGGGTAGCAAGTAGCAGAGCATGTGAAGAGATTTTGGTGTCAACTTATAAAAAAAAAAAAAAAGCACATCCACAAATGGATTATCGTTTTCCTTGCCATTGTAAATGGTTCCGTTTTCAACATTTCTGTCAGGAAATAAAGAATGGATCTTAACATGTGTAAAATCTGACACATTTATGTCATTGAGATCTGTGATTTTATACCATTTTGTATCCATCCTGAAATAATCTTGATTTTACACGCGTGTGGGAGTGTTTAACCTTGATGGAGGCACTTTGTGTTGATACCATTGATTGGTGGTATAATTACAAACTGAACATTTTATTATTATCAAAGCTTGACAATTCTGGAAAACTTGTGTAATTCATATTTAAGTATGTGTGCAGTAAATGCTCATGTTCCTTTTTTTTCTCCATGTGGCTGCCATCAGGAGGACAAGCTGTTCACTTAGTTTTCTGCCAAAGGAGATATTTTGAAAACAGTACAGTTTGTGTATTCACCATGGAGGTAATTGTTTGCATGATACTAATTCCCAGCTTCCTCGCAACACAGAGGGCTTCATTTAAGTGTCATTCTGAATCTAAATGAACTAAACTGAACTTTATTCCTGTAAATGAGGTTATTCACTCTCCTGGTCCGTGTCTGTATTTGCTAACCCTGACCGCTGCCTGCAATTTGTGACATTAGCTGGTAAATTAGCGTATTCATGTTGTCTTTTATCATATTCTATGCTTTCTTAATAAAAGTGACTGGTTAATTACTACTTGTATATACTATGCATTCTTTGTATAAAACAAGTGGATCTTTCATCTATTTGTGAAACGTATCTGAGTTCGTATCAAAGTTCATTTGCTAATGTGACAGCTTAAGCTTTGCCCAGGGCTCAATAAATCATCTTCATATCACATTCGTTCTCTCCACAGTCACCAGACCTCACCTCCTTCAAACATCAGATAAGGGAAAAGAGAAAAACATGTTGATCATCATCACAAGGCATCTGACATTAAGCAAAAAGGAAAATGTAATGAGTTATGACTAAGCAAACTGTGGACGTAACACACTGGTAATTTATGGGGAAATGATGAAACTGCATGTATAAACAAAAAAGTGCAATGCTGTTTGATATCACTTGAGTAAAAAAAATGTTTTTCATAAATGATAAAACAAAATAGCTTTCCAGATGACTTTTTTTTCAATGTTCTATGTACATAATAAACAACCCAAGCTGTGAATACACCTACTGTATGTAAAACTGCTATTAATGTTTACCAGGAATTTGCACAAACCTGTGCAAGATGATATAGTTTATGTTCTATGCACGAGGCCCAACTCCAATAGAAAGTCTACAGTACACAGACTAACATTTAAACAATTCACTCTCCTCTGGTTCTATTTGAAGATAATCTCTTGAGTGTACACTAATAGGGATTTATCCCCAAGCGGCTCCACTCTTTACACAAAATATCAAGGGTCAAGGATATCACTGTTATCCCTGTATGGAAGTCAATGGTTGGTTACCAATATTCAAACAAGCAATACAATACATAGATTTTTTTTTAAACAAAAAACAAAAGAGAAGCAGGTGGAGACATAATAAATGTTGTAGAGTTAGCTGTATCACCACCACTTACAAAAAAACTTGAGGCGAGCGATAGCCATACAACTTCGGACACAAGCTGAAGCAAATACATGCCTCTGTACCTGGCAGGTTATTAAAGCAGATATCAGTGGAATGTTTTTGTTAATATAAGTCCTAAATAGTCCTATTTTCCGTCAGCAATCACTTACATGAAGTATTTCAGCCTAAACACGAGTCTCTCCGTCACTCTGCTCTGCTGTAACCCGAGGAGAAAATTTTCCTTGTGGGATACAAGTGTTATCCAATGAGGAGAGAGAACGGCATGAAGGGCTGTGTGTGCAGCCAAGGGATGCGCGTGAATGTGGTGACGTAGCACGAGGACCAATTGATGCCTGACAAGGGCGGGGGCTGCTAACTCATGGTGCGTTCAAAGAAACTCGTACTTTGTGTTTTTCCTTCCTGTGAAGTCATACCAGTTCGATCTGGTACGAGTTCACGGGTCGGAAGTTACGAGTGGCCGTTATAGGGAACTTTCACAGACAACAGGATGGTAAAAACACGAGCTACGGGTTACCTGGAACGCTACCAAGTCGTAGTTGTGACTTGAAGCTGTAACTTACGGTTTCAAAAGCCTGCCTTGAACGCAGCATTAGCCGAAACGGCCGTGAAGCTGATATCTGCTTTAAGTGTGTACTCTATTTTTAAGTAGTTGTGAGGGATATGCATGACGATGCAGTAGCACAAACATGAGTCACCAGTGGCCTTATGAGACTGTATGAATCTGATTTTAAAGTGAAAACATGAGGTTTAAGGATTTTCTCACCCTCTCTTTCCCCTTTGTGTTTGTCTCTTTTTTCATTATTGTTGCAGATGGGAAATGCCTCAGAAACATTTCTGCTCATATCCAGAATATCAAAGGACAATGACATCATCATGGGAACAATCTACACCATTTTTGGTGAGTGACATTTTTTCACTCAGACTTGTACAATTTAACTGTATGAATGTGTCCTCACAGCCCTGTATACACTGTCACTCTGTCTACCAGGTGTGTTGTCAGTGCTGGGGAACGGGATCCTGTTGTTTGTGGCCTATAGAAAGAAGTCTTCCCTGAAACCAGCAGAGTTCTTTGTGGTTAATCTGGCCATCAGTGACCTAAGCATGACCATCACCCTGTTCCCGCTGGCCATCCCCTCAGCCTACGCTCACATGTGAGTAATCACTCACGTTTCCACCATGCTCTCTCTTTATCATCTGGTCTGTCGCTATGCCATCTTTACATTCAATATATTCCAGAGAAGAAACATTACAGTAGTAACAACAATTTTAATTACACACAAAAGTGTAGTTACCTGTGTGTATTGACACATCCCCTCATTTTTACAGGCAAAACAGAATGACGCTATAAGAGTCTGAATAAATTGAGACAGTACAATTTTGGATCACATAGCTTTACCTTGACATGAATGATTATAAACCATGGAAACCGCTTTAACCTTCTTTTTTTAAGTATTTAGGGGGCTTTTTTTTTGTCTTTAATGGACAGGAGAGTCGAGAGACTATATATATCTTATCTTAATATCTTATGTGTATGTGTGTTTTTTTTAAGGCGAGACAAAAACACACAGATTTTGGGCTATTTTTCTTCCTGATCATGTATTCTTTTAGAAAAGTCAAAAGAAATGGTAGAAAATCCACATTAATATGGTTATTTTACTTCATTTTGTCTTCTATCGTCAGTAGATTTCTCCTAAATTTACCAAAGGTTAGCATGCTATTGTGACATACTTTGCTGTGCCTGTTGTCTGACACATGTCATGTCAGGTATCATTGTAAAGCTCTTTCTCTCCTGAACAATTATGTAGATGTATGTTGATTTCTGTCTATATTCTGAAGGTTTTTACAGAGGGGATTGTTGATATATTATTCAAAGCCTGATTTATACAATGTTTTGTTCCTAAAATCAGGGCAAAATTAGATTTTTTAGGGCTCGAGACAGTATTTTCTCATTTACAGAGCGATAAAAAGAGATATCCAAAATCCCCTCTGTAAAAACTCCTGACTCTAATATGTCAACAAAATAAAACAAGAATTTTGAAAGTGGCTTTATCCATTGTTCAGATTTCGGTTCTGGAAATGAAGTGATAAACTTGGGAAGTTTCATGGTGATATCTGTTAGTTTTTTCCCCCCCCTATTCACCTGTAGTGTCTCCCCTTAAGAAAAAGAAAAAACAAGTAGTGTAGCAGCGAAAATTAGAACCCACACCTCATTGTTTCTAAAATCCACACTATGTTCCTTAGGGGAGTTAATTAAAAAATTGCATTAAAAAGGGTAATGAAATGTTGCAATTTATGACACTGTGCCTCATTCTCTTGTATTATCCCATATCATTTCCTTGCTTTTTAAATCCCCTGATCATTTGAAGGGGAACAGCTGTCATATGTGTTATGATTGGGTTAAAATGCTTCACTGCTCACTTCACTGTGAAATGACCCAAGGGGGAGCCGAGAAAATGTATTACCTGTTTCATTTACTGGCTATAAATCGCATAATTTGGCAGAAGGTTTTTGCAGGGAAATATTGCTGTCATATATGGAAGATGCTCCGTAACAAATTTTTTTCCCTCTCTCTGTTCAGGTGGTTGTTTAATAAGACGGTCTGTACTGTCTACGCCTTCTGTGGTGTTTTGTTTGGTCTGAGCAGTCTGACCAACCTCACAGTGCTCTCCTCTGTCTGCTGGCTCAAAGTCTGCTGCCCAAACTACGGTAGGACATTGCATTACATCTGCAACTACTATCACAATAACACACCTATTTTCCAGGGGAATAATATTCTGAATATTCATTTATTGATTCTGATTATTAAAGAGAGCTATATTGATAACCACATTCCTGAGAATCTCTAATCCTGCCCTCCTGGCTAGCTGAAGGTCTCACATCAGAGAAGACAAAAATTAAAGCAGTGAAGCGAGCAACTCAAGGGCTTGTTCCAAATTAAAAGTGGCTGTGTTGCAATAATGTTAATGTTCAGGGCCATGTTTTAACCTCTTTAAACAGCAGGCTATGCAAATAAGGAGATGTTTACAAGGCCTTTTAATGTACTCCCTTCCCATTTTAATGTATTCCCCTGCTGGGCCTCAGTTTGAAAAGCTCACAAACCATCCAATTATTGGAACTGCACAATTAACTGGTTGCATGTGCCGGCTCTGTCCACTCTGTCAGAGTTTGCTAATGAATTTCAATATGTGCCATTTAGTTTACAGAGGGCCAAAGTGAAGGAATATTGAACAGTGAGTTTCTTTAACCACTTTCATTAGAAATATTAATAAGCCCCAGAAATGTGTTCAAACTAGAGACTGCAGTTTCAGCGACTTTGTATAAGTGACTCAGTTCACTTTATCAGGCAGGAGGTTGTGATAAAGACACACTCTGTGCCTCTGTCCCTATGCTTAGCGTTTATAAGTGTGTGTTTTATAACACAATTTAATGTGTTTGGGGGAGTGGTACTGTGTATGGTATTAGTCGACAAGCCCTTCCCATGAAGACTCTTTACCATTTATTTGGCTTTGTTTGCTCCTTTATACACAACCCTGCATTGTCCACTGGAAACATTACAGTTTTTCACTGTAATACATTCATAATAATAATAGTGTGGGCAGCTGTGGCTCAGGAGGTAGAGCAGGTTGTTCCCTAACCAGAAGGTCGGAGGTTAGATTCCAGGCTCCCTCCAGTCGACATGTCGAAGTGTCCTTGGGCAAGACACTGAACCCACACTTGCCCCCTGATGAGTGCATTGGGTGTATGAATGTGTGTGAACGGTTATTTTCCTGCCCTGTGTCTATTATTTGAATGTGTGTGTGAAAGGGTGAATGTGACCTACAGTGTAAAGCACTCAGAGTTGTCCGAGAGATTAGAAAAGCGCTATGCAAGTGCAAGTCCATTTACCATTTACCAATATATATCCTCTCACAGCTACAGTAGATAGGGTTATTATTAAATATTTATAATCTGCCGACAAAGGGGGGCTTAGGTTGTAGCAAACAAGCTGATTACTTGGTGCATTATTTGTCATGTATTGACCCTAAAAATGGTGTCAGTTGTCTCTTACATTGTTGTTAAGGTGAGGGAATGTAGGGCTGACCCGATTATCATATTTTGGTAATCGAAGCTTCGCGGACATTAAATCGATTTTAATCGAAGCTTCAACGGCCGGTGGGGTGCGTGTTCGCTTCGGGAGGAGGGAGGAGGGGGGACCGTAACGTCTGACCGGGGGGCGCGATCGTAGCAGAAATAATGAAAGTAATGGCAAACAAACACTGCATATCTCCAAAATCAGGCAGGTTTTCAGGATGCCGAGTCGCCTACTCATTTTAATGTAACAATTGCCGATGAGAACCGGTGTCAAAAAGGAAAAAAGGAAGAAGAAAAAAACAATCGATCACGGACTTAAAGATCGATTACCATGGTAACGAACAAAGCTTCGATTTTTTGGGGTCAGCCCTAAGGGAATGTAATAGGAAGTGATACTCCCATGAGGACAGACACATTTAGCTGCAGCTTGAAGTCCAGGCATTATGGTGCCGACAACATGAAACACTTTCCCTGACAATGTTCAGTCAAGAAGAATTCATTCACAAGCCACAGAGATCATGACGTGGCCTCACTCAGGGTTCACATTTGACGTTTAAATGTTGAGCTCAATCATAGCAGCTGTACCATTCAAATTCTTTCTCAAAGCACTGAATGGCAGCTGTTTACTGGGTCACAATGGTGTCAAGGTGAAAGACTTATGTTTTCATTGTAATCTAGTTCAGTTTAAGGTAAGCTGTTCTCTGTTACCAATCCACCATCAGAGCTCAGGAGAATAAAACCTGTGAGAGATAAACATATGCCAGAGATGGCTCAGACCCTATTTCCACTTTATATTTTCAAATGTCTCATGACCTGATAAGTACAGACTGATAAATAGATTAATACACTTTCAATTACACCTGCCACGTGTACCCCTCCTTGTTGATCCAAAGGGTAGAGGTAATGCAGCTCAAGCTGTTAGATAATACTGAAGTACTAAGTATGCACATCAGGCCAATGAACAACTACTCACAGACTGACACGAGCCAAAACCTTTCTCATCTTCCTGACCCTCATTCATGCCACATTTTCACCCACACAGATCATTTAATGATTGGACTGATCAGGGATCAGATAGAGGCTTCAACATCTTTTGTATGACTTTCAGGGTTGAAATTGCCAAGACCATTTCCTGACGCTTTAATAAGGCAGGGAGAATGGCAGCTAATTTTGCTGCCGTTATCACAGAGAACAGACCCTGAAGAGGCTTCTTCAACGGACTGCTTATTACTAGCATAATAAAACATGAGAGCAGTAAAGATAATCTATCTTTCTTTGAGAGACAGATGCATTTGCACCTACTCAACATCCATCTAGAATAGCAATTGGAGCCATGTGAGTTCTCATCTGTTTTTTGGATTCATTTGCACTTCAATAAGAACTATTCTTTTAAAAAGAAGAAGACATATCTCATCTAAATATCTATTTTCTGTTTTGCTTACATGCATTTTTTTAGCTTTCAATATGTTACGGGGTCTTCATCAGTTTATAGGAATTTGCTCCATTTTCATGGAAATGAATCTGCTGAATTGCAAGGTCAAATCAGGCTTAATTTACATGTAACCAATCCAAGTCCAATTAATGAGGCAATATGGATTAAGTCATTGCAGCCTCGCAGCTAGCATCCCAATAACAGAGCCAATACCATTCAATGATGAATACCATGTACTAATAAGTAGACACTGAGTTGTCCATTGTTTTGTCAGATTACTTTAAATTCAACGTTAATTATAATTGCGTGACATGTTACAATAGTGTGCAGTCTGATGTAGCAAGGTCACTGATTGGTCAGTGGTGTTGCCTTGAAGCAGGAAGGACCTGTGGTTGAACCCAAGTCTGGTTTGGGTTTCCACTGCTTTATTTGTGTGACTTTGTCCCAGATGGCAAAGTTCTGCAAGTTAGGTAGAAAATGATAATAATGAAATCCTCTTTAGTCACAATTAAAAGCACATCATTGGAGGTTGAATGTTAATTAGTTGCATTTGCAAATTTGCAGTTCTGTCAATCAGCACTTTGAAATTGTCAATGGAGAACAGGAAAACCAAGACATGTCCAAGGAGGCCAATCCATTGTAATCTTAAAACATTCAACCTCCACTGCTAATATAGATGTTTCTGTAGATTTCCTGGTGATCAGTGGAGACGTCTGTGAAGATTTCAGTGTTATTATGCAAATTAATTCTGATGATGTTCAAGGGCAATAATAAAGTCGACTAATTAATGAGTTAGGATTGCTTTCTGTTTTGGATTAAATGTATGCTATCATTCATTTTGGGATTTATCTCTCTCTCTCCCTCTCTGTCTCTCTCTCTACATGTATTATTCCGACAAATTCCAATGCTGATGGTGCTCCACACTCTTGAAACCATTGTAACCAAGTGTTTCAGGGGTCAGCACCAGGGACCGACACTTCCATCCTAAATCAGAGAAATAAATGCCTTAGAGGTGAAATACAAAACAGCTCCGAAATCCAGTTGTAAATGAAAGATGGAGAGAGGTGCTTAAAATGCAGACATAGCCTCAGACTTTTGGACCCCACTGTAAGTGGTTTGATTTTGTTTGTGCAAAACATCCCATTAACATTTACTTAGTCTATATTGATCAAGCAGGCAGGGGTTTAGTGTTTTGCTCAAGGGCACATAGGGCATTGCACTTGTTTATGACCATATGGATACGGTAATGGTCTGTGGCATCTCAGTAATCAGGCAGTTCCACTTACAGTAAGTCTCCAGTCTTTCAACATGTGTGAATGTTAGCGCCTGTCACTGCATTATGGTATGACTGTTAAAGCAGCAAATTACTAATTACACAAATTGCCTTATTAATCTTTCAGCCAACAAAGCCGTTGATGATTTCCTGAATATGAGCCAAATCCCTTTAAGCAGCACAGTTGAGTTAGTGTCCAGTGTTTTTTTTTTATGTACTCTTAGAATAACAATATTCAACCTTTTATGGCATAGATTGGCTATAGCTATATGTTTTAAATGGTAATTGAGTTCAATATTTTTCAAGAATCATCCATCTTTCCTAATTTGCTCATTAAAACCATCATTAGACTTATTTTGTGTGAAAATGATAACGTTTGTCACAGAGCCACTTAGCCATAATTCATAAATCATTCATCATTAAATTAATTTATAGACATCAAATATGCAATATGTATGAAATGGTGGTAGTAATTTAATTTCACTCAGGAGCACTCTTTGCCTCAACTCTGCTCACCTGCATATTCTATGAATGGGTGCACAGGTGTGGTCTGCAGCACAGATAGTACACTACACCAGGAACCTACATCCTTTGTCTACATCTAACTTAAGAAGGCCTTGGACAAATTGTGCACCAGTAAGCAACTCAGAACTCAAATTATAAGTCTATTCCAGACTTCAGTGTGTTCAATGATTGCTACTAATGGGCACACTATAACTGAAGTCAAGGCTGTGTTTTTAAAAGGCTTCTCTTGTCTGTTTTCCAGTGGAACACAGTCTATAATGCAAAAAGTGTAAAACCCCAGAGACTACAAGCCTCACAAATAAAGTGTTTGAAATGCAAATAAGCACAAATAATTATTCCTTCATGAGACTCCCCTGCAAGGAACCTTGTACAAATATACACACAGACCCACTATTACTACACTGTCCTCTCATTTCTAAACTAGTTTGTGTAACGTGGCCGTCAGCTCCCCCAGTCAAACACATAGACGTGCTATGCACAGAAACCAAAAAATGACCCCCAATCTGTCCCAGAAAATAACTGAAGACCTGCAGCACCAGCAGTTTCAGACCATCTTGCTCTACCTACTTGCAAGAAATGATCTCCATCAGCATTATGTTATGGCTTGTCTACTCAGGAGGCATCGTATCCACATGTCTCAGTTATCCACTGCACACAGTGCTGACAGAAGAGATTACGTCTATTTTAATCAATATGGCACACTTTTCCTCTCTACTCGCTTTTCAGATGGAACTGACCTGAAGCAAAATTTTAGGCTTTAAGTCCATCTGCTGCCATTTTACAGACTTAACTGCATGACCGTATGTTGAACTCTGAGTCAAGTCCAAACAACCGAGACTTACACATCCTGTCTAGGTTAAAACTGAAGCTGCTGCAGCACTGACCTGCTCTGCTCTAGTTTTTTCTAGTTCTGCAAGGCTTGTTAGTGTGAGTGTTTCAAGTCAGATTCACCAAACTTGCCTAAATGCACAAATTTAATGTACAGTAGAGGTGCATCTTGAGAGATGTGATAATTAAATAAGAAAAAATAATAATAATAAAAAGAAAACATTACTTTTAAAGGGAGCTCGTTATCACATGAATAAGAAGCTTGGCAATGACAAAGCAATTCAATCTACCACATCTGGAGTGGGTTTATGAAGAAATTACAAGCCAGTTCCTGGGAATGTGTTGTATAAACATGTGTAAAGAAACCAACAGTGTAGACACTGTGTATGGAGAAATGGCAAAGATGTCAGGGGATTGGGTTTTAGGCTACAGACAGAAAAAAAAACTTGAATATTTATAGTTCGCTGACACAAGGTTCAGTTTCCATATGTGGCATTATGGGAAGATTATCACTTAAAATTGAACCCGGGCTTCTGTATCAGTAGTTAAAGGACAATAAACTCTGGGTTAATTGGGCTGGATGCGTGTGAGTGAATTTTGTGACTCACTGAAATTTACATTACATCACATTTTCTCAAATATGAAAAAAGTTTCTATGCTGCTGTGAAAAGAGGAAAAGTGCTAAAAGACATCCTACTGGGATCTTTATCTGGAGCAGGGAGTCTGCACAAATTTCTTCACAGAACCGATGTGAAAGCAAACTATTCCTACAGAGATTGGTATCGCAAGTTAATAAAGTGCATCACTTTAACAAACACTTACCAAAATTATTCAGTTCAACCATTAGAGCTACAAAATTAGAAAAACAAGATCTGTAGGGTCTTGAAATCTTATATTCTACCAGCCTGATTTTTTTTTTTTTTTTTTTGCTAATGAGCAGTCTAATGTTTTTCTTGTATGGTTCGGGTGGTTCAGGGACAGTTGTTAATATACAATTAAAATACTTCTGTCTGTGCATTCAAACATGTTGACACTTAATGCAACATTCATACAAACCTTGGAGGATAGGATGTCAGTGTGTAACTGCAACTGTGTGTCATGTTCTTCCTGAAATGTCCTTGAGCGAAGCGCCAAAGGACATGATATAGGGTGCATCGGATGAAACGCATAGGTAGCAGGGGTGATGGAGCAGTGGGGAGATGGGGAAAGCATGAACGTGCTTTCCTCTTCCTCTCTTCTATTAGCTTTTTGTTACAGCTGAAGTACCTCACGTGGATATTGCTATTCCAAATAGACCCTTGCTGACAAATTACCCTGCTCTTGGTGATCTAACAGCAGTGCATGGATCTAGTGCTTCCTGTTTGGTTTAATCTACAGCCACCCATGAGCACTGATGAACTTGTGAACGTTGGATCGAAGTCCATCAAACAAAAGACCAAGGATGGATGGGTTGGCCATGTTCTCTGCAGGAGGACTCATCCTCCCTCTCTGTAGTTCACTAAATAAGAGTCTAATGAGAAGAGGGGGATGGGGCATGAATAGAGGGGAATGAAGAGGGAGTTGGGGAATTGCTTTACAGTTGAAAGGGACTGACTTACAGTTAACTGACAACAGAATCAATCAGTCCTGATGTTAAGTAGTATTGGTTGTGACAATCAAGGCCTCTCAGGTTCCATTGACCTTAAATGGATATCAATCACAGTTTAAGTCAACATCACTCATAATAATCTGGCAGTGTATGAATGGTACTTTGAGTGAGCACAGTGAACTAAAGGGTAGAGCTGGTATCAGCATGTTCATTCAGCACAGATTCATGGAGTGACTGGTCCCTCTCTGCACAATAGGAACCAAATTTATCGCTTGACAATCAATACAGTGAGACCCCGTGCACTCAACTCTGGGGAGATATCTGGCTCTTTAATTGCTAAATGCTCCATTTTGTTCACCAGCTATAGTCACTGACTACGTCAGCTTGCTGCCTGGTACTGAATGTGCATTGGGTTGTTGTTTTTACAGTGAAAACAGTTGCCTGCATGCTGTTACTGAAAATGACACTATGGGTGCAGAATGAACAGATAAATAAGCTGAAATCATCACTATGAACATTTCATCCTTTAAAAGTGTTTTCATGTTGTGATTTGAAATATTATAATTATGCAAAATATTGACTTTAGCTGTTTTAAAATTTCAGCCCTGATTCATTTGGCGACAGCTGCTGTGCTGGAAATAAAAAAATAAAAAAAATAGGGAATAGCAGCTGCTTTGGCATTTTAAAGTGCAGCCAAACCAGCTCAATTTTGTTTTATTAGAGAAATTGGTCATAAGTTATTTCAAAAGCCATCTGATTTCATGCTGTGCACAGAGCGAGTATAGTTCTCCAACCAAGAGAAGATGTGCATCTCGCTGCCTGCAGCTCCTCATCTAACAGCACCCTGTAAGCTACAGTACTCCCTCTCATCCCAACACTGCCTTCCAAAGTCAGCTATCTGTCAGCGGTTGTTTTGTTGGCAAGTAGTTGACAAAAAATGTATGTTATCTTACACACACTTTGGATAATGGATGGTGGTCAGTTAGGGTTAAATAACATGGCACTTCTTCACATTAAAAGCCAAAGCTGTTTAATTTGAAGCAGGTTATTGAAAGATGAGAGAGGTTAATTACTGGATTTAAGTATATTAAATGGCTATTCAAAGTCATTTAGAACAAGTAATCCCTTTGTCAAGGTTTTTTTCAAGGTTTTGTTTTGAATTGAAGCTCAATCTCAATAAGCCTCAATTTAAACCAACCATAGGCTATGTTAAAAATATAACCAATGCACTGCAGTTTGCACACAAAAGGGAAAGATATCGGATCGATATTGGCAAATACCATGAGGTGAGGTGATCAGCATCTAAAGCAAAAAAGTTTGGTGCATACCTATTTAAAATGTAAGAGCACATGTCTGAGAGCTTTTGTTTCAAATTGAGTTCAGCTCTCTGCGTAAAGAGGGCTCAGGTTGAATCCTTCATGTGCCACTCAGATAGCTGAAGAAGGGACACGTCACATCAGATAAAAGCTATCTGGAATAGCCAACCAGCCCCCTTTCCCCAGCACCACACAGTTCAGCGACTTCCACAGGGCTCCTTCACCACCATCACACCCTCAGCTTGAACTGTCAAAGGGGATGACATCCAGCTGAAGAGGCTGTGTGGTATCATAGATAAGGCTCACTCTGTTCTCCTCCTCGGTGATTCCACACTGAAGAAGCCCTTGTCTAAATCAATTACAGTCGACTCTTAGGGGCTGCTTCACCATTTCCCATGGATTCCTCTTATTCAGACTGTGGCACTGGAGCATAATGAACAGAAATGCTTCATTAATGCTGCATGCACACAGTTAATAGGCCCTAATATGAGCAGAATACGGATTAAACTGTATCAGTTTTGTTGCCACAGCTTCTTGTAAAATGAAAACGTGTTAGTGACTTTAATTTGTGTGTTACATAATCCCTTAAACATCAGGAAGTACTGACCTTACGTCACATACACTGATGACTACGTTTGTATAAGTTGCATTCTATTCATTTCTTGAGAGTAACATCATGAGAGTACAAAATATTGGATTTTCACAATTAAGATGCACTTACTTACTCTCCCACCCTATTGTAGGACACTAAATGCTAGGTTTGAAGATCACAAAGAATATGTTGTGGCAAAAGAACTCAAACTTTTTAATTAAATTCTTGTGCAAATAAATGTGAGATGAAAAATGTTCTATCCTTGAATGAAGTTATGAAAAGTGTTGAGTGCTCTGACAGGTTTTGTAGCTTTACAGTGAGTTTTTCTTACATACTTAGGCCTCTAAGTAAACATGCCAAGCAGCTACTCTCCTTTCACACAGAATAATGTTTGCATTTGGGTGCACAGCATTATGAAGATTACTACCCTCACACGTGCATTCCTGGGGGCCATGTGGCGCTTATGCAAACATATCAGGGGTCAAATCAAATTTTCCCTGGCCAAAACAAAGGCTAAGCTGAATTGATCTTCATCAGTGTTATCCGTGGAGGGCACTTCATCCTTCATCATCCTAGGAACATTTCCAACCAAGTTGTTCATCACTTACTACACAATATCTCTCCAATTCCTCCTCCTCCTGTCCTCCTCTCCTCCTCACTCATTGCATATTATCAGCATCAGGTAACAAGACTCATTATGCTTCAGTAGCATATTGTTGCTATGCTGCTGTTTCTGTATCCTTCCTCTATGTCCTCATCTGTCAGTAATCACTCCCCCAACTCTCCTTCCTCTGCCCCTGTCCGGTTTCTACTTGTTACAGGTAACAAGTTTTCCTACTGCCACGCCTGCCTCCTGGTCGCTGGGGTCTGGTGCTACGCTGGGGTCTTCGCTGTTGGTCCCCTGTCGGGCTGGGGAGAGTACGGGGCTGAGCCTTATGGAACAGCCTGCTGCATTAACTGGCATGCGCCCAGTCAAAACCCTGCAGCTATGAGCTACATCATCTGCCTCTTCTTCTTCTGCTACATCGTACCCTGCACTGTCATCTTCCTGTCCTACACATTCATCCTGCTGACCGTCCGAGGCTCCCGCCAGGCTGTGCAGCAGCATATGTCCCCACAGAACAAAATCACCAATGCACATGCACTTATCATCAAGGTAAATGCATACTATTGGCTCACTCTTCATCATTATTGTTTGATATGTTCTGAAGTCTTTTTTTATATACATAACAAATATATTAAGTGTTGTGTTGTGTCTCCTTTTCAGCTCTCTGTGGCAGTTTGCATCGGTTTCCTGACAGCATGGAGTCCATATGCTATTGTGTCCATGTGGGCAGCCTTTGGTAACCCAGCAACTGTACCACCCATGGCTTTTGCTCTGGCAGCTATCTTTGCCAAGTCCTCCACCCTTTACAACCCTATTGTCTATCTGGTCTTCAAGCCCAACTTCCGCAAGTCCCTGTGTCGGGATGTGGCCCTGTGCAGGAGTACAGTGTGCGGATGTCTGTGTCAGCACAGTAATGCACAGAAGGGAACTTGCAGGCAGCCTCATGGCAAAGAAGAGTGCAACTCTACAAGGTTGTCCAATGGGCTGCCAGACAGCCACAGGACCTGCAGACACTGTCCTTGTGCTGAAACTGTAACCGGTGCCAGAGAAAACCTTACAGACTACAGTCCACAGCAGACCGCCAGGATACTGAAAGGATCTCTGCAAAGTGAGGTGGCTGTCAGTCAGCTCTCCAATGAGATGCAGAGCGACTTCCTTTAGAAAAAAAAACAACAACACAAAAACAGTGAAAAGGTGCAAGAAAATGGGAGTGGAAATTTAAAAAATAGCAAAAAATGAAGATTGAAAGACACTAACCGCAGGTTGTGGGAAACGTGATTACAAACAAAAGGATCAATAATGATTGAAGGAAATAAATGTTGCAACTCTAAAGGTCAAAGTTTAAAAACCAAGGACTTGTTTTATGCCTCAAATATGTGATACTGCCAAAAACATATGACTAGAAGGGTTTAGGGTTAGAAGCCAATACAGAGGGATGAGTGAGTCAAACAGCCAACATGCAACCACAGACGTGTACATCGATAATTCATCAGGTCAAATTAACTTGCATCAATAACTACCTGATCAGTTCGACTGATCAACACTAAGGAAACAAGACTGAGAATCAATGCAAATCAATTCAGGCTGGATTTACAGGGAGGAGCTGATATTGAAACGTTGTACTCCTTTAACTACCTTTTATGTATTTATTACAAGTACTGTATTTGATGATGTATTTGATGTTATACGTATTTATTCATGCATGCCTCAAATTGAAGGACCACAGGGTTGCAGTTGTTTTCTTATAGTAAATGTCTCTTCATTCCCAAAGACAAATGGTAACAGGTATGAATTAAGCCCAATTATGGTGTGTCAGCCTCCATATTCACTTTCATGAACCAACCCTTGCAACGAAGGACAGAGGTTAAGATTTGGATTAGTGAGTTCTTTGTTATGTGTGTAAAAATGAAGATGAACATTTTACTGCAGGGCTGTATTGATCTTCTTAAAAGAGGAGTTACCAATGTCAATCTTGCCTAATTGTTCAGAACAAATGGCATAACTGAAATATAGAAGCAGAAGACTTTGTATGACCAAATTTGTACACTCCATGAACTCTTTTCTCTCCCTGTCTACTGTATTTGGAGACAAAAATGCTCAAGATCGCAACAAAAGAACAATTTGAGCATCCAACCAGCATAAAGTAAGCCATGAACTTCAAACTGAACAAATCGTTTATAGCATATAGTTAATATATAAGTGTTAACATTTTATTTATTTATTTTATATCTAGAGAAATCTGTGTACCACTATTATTAGTCAGATTTAAATCATGTCATGTGCATTTTTTATCTGATGGAAGCAACATCTTTATCTGTGACAGCCAGGTTGCAGTTATATGGCTGTCTTTGGCTGTGCTCCAGATTAATTCAGTGGGCCAAAGTTTCCCTACAAAGGACACTGCCAACTTCGCAGGAACATTGTGCAATTTATTTATTATTTATGCGTGCATATGTTTCTAATGTGCCTCTCTGAGCATGTGCTTTCATGGGCAGAAGTACAAGTGTGCAGTTCCTCAGAGAAGGAAGCCTGACACAAACGACAAAAAAAAAAAACAGACAATGCTGAAATGAGTATATTAAACATGTTCCTCAAGCCATTATAACAAAATAGGAGAAATTAACTGCATGGATTTAGGCAACTTGTTTTTAGTGCTGCTCCTGACTGAAAAGGAGCTGTTGTTCAATTCAAAGGCATGAAAGACACAAGACTTCGCCTCAGCACCTACCAAAATTATACCAATAAAAATATGCCCAGCGAGCATACTTGAGCTTAACCGCAGTGTTTGTCCAACAAGCAGTTTAGCACTTTTCCCATGGCAGCATAGGTCATCAAATGTAAGTACAAAAAGACCCGACATGGACGAGATTAATTAGATCTGCTCAAGAGCATGTTGTGGTTGACTTGTGTGTCTTTCATGCCAAGCTGAGATCCCTTTCTTTGCCATAGTGAAAGGAAATATTGCAGTTCTTTGCAGTTTTCACAGACACCTGACTATAAATACAGTTTCTATTTTATTCTCTTACCTTGCCAGAAAATAATTTGCTTTAAGTCATGCAAACAACCACGTCAGCACAGGCAATGTATTCTGCTGCTTGGCTGCACTCCTTGAATCACTGCTCCTACAATGGTGGTCACTTCTTCAACTGAAACCAAACCATCTTTGCCACCTGAACGAATATCCCGCCTGGGGTTCGGGTTAGGGTGAGTCAATCTACTGTAGACCACTTTTGAGATGGTTAATAATCATTTCCATATCATTACTATGCACCTCACTATATTCTTGCATCAGCACTAGACATGAGGTGTAATTTAATCTAAAATGAAACTGGCTTGATATCTTCATCAAACCAGTGCCTGAGGCAACACACCACCGTCAGTACACACTTTTTTTATATATATTGCAGTGCTATTTTCGGTCTGAATGTCCAAATTGTTTTACTTTGAGTATAGGAATTCCCCACCCGATCTCAGAATCAATTAGACCAGAGCTTAGTTAAACGTTGCACTGTTACTCTTAAACCAGATCATTTAGTGAATCAAGGAACAAACATGTGAGAAACTTTACTGCTGTGAACAGAATCACTGTTTGCAAAGACAACAGGATTTTCCAGACAGTTAATAATTGTCGTCTCGATATTTCCTTCATCTTTTTTTTCATCTATATTGTATACAATTACATGGATGTACAGGGTAGCACCTCATTACTGAACCATTAAACCAAAAGGTAATAAGTAGCCAATCTACAGTACACATGATCTTTCTCTGAGAAAAATCTGCACGATTGTACTTACTTCTGAGTACAAGAATGTTGTTGGTTTCATGTTGGCTACAAGATTACAGTAGTAGGAGAAAAAGGGTATAAAAGTTGAAGGATAAGTAGACTGCAAGAAGAAATTCATGCTGGAACCAAAGGTTATACAATATAGAACGTCACTGGTTATGGTCACCTTTATACTCACTGTAAAAGCCTAAATGTTGTTTTGGATGTTCATATTTTTTCTACCGATATGCAGGTTACCATGAAAAGAACATACATATCAACGACTTGGCTTCCAGCCCTGTGCTGGACAGCCTTTATTCTTGGGCAAAGACAGACGTACAAACCAGGAAACACAACTGTGAAAATCTGATTCTGATGTCTCTTTTTTCTATTCTGTTCAACTCAAGGAACCTGGGTGTTGTATCACTAGCCATTCCCACCTGGGTCATCTTCACTGGCTTCACTCATTCTTATAGTGTATAGTATACACTTACACACACACATATACAGTATATATGTATATATATATATGATGTCAGGGATTTCATGTAGACATTGGTTTGCATGTATGTAGATATTATGTGTATGTACAGATGCCAAATGTATCTCATACATTACCATGAATATCAGCCTAAGTGTATAATGAGGGGATAGAGAGACCCCTTGCAAGTGTCTTGAAATGGGGGTGATGGATTTTATTTTGTTATTTCAGCTTCTGACTGGTGGCGTTGAAAAGTATTTCCATGTTTTCTCTTGTTATAAAAGGTTTTAGTGGAAAACAGCTTCCAGGTTTGCAGCTTCCCTCGCTGCAGCTGGAATCTATTTTCCTTGACCCTGTTAATAGCTGTGGGAGAGACTTAGCTGAACTTACATCCTAATGGTAGGATAAGTAATATTACACAGCCATCATATGATGGCCATTACTTTTGACTATCATTATTTAAGATGCATTTACCATGTGGTGATACTGGGCTCCACAGAGACACAATAATCTAAGCGAGAAATTTAATCTGTTATGAGGTTATAATATATGCAGCTTCTATGAAGGTGACTTTCTACCTCCCAATTAATCATGGAATGTATTTGTGGCTCTCATGGCTGAAGTAGAATTGGAGATATACAGCTTTTAATGTTAAGGAAAGTGTTTGTTGTGATTACAGCCGCTTGGATGAGCAGTTTCCTGCAAGCGATTTTAATTATGTAAAAATTAAAGAGCTGATGGGTCGGAAGTGTGCATGAAACTGCTCAGTTGGCTGAAGTTATCATTTGTGCACACATCAACAAATCCTGATATCAACACTTTTGTTAAACACACTAATCTTAACTCTTTTTTACTGTCTGAATCTTACCTGTCAAGATGCAGCCTTGGAAACATGACAAAGACTTTGTTAATCGCATTTGGGACATTAGACCCTGAATCAGCAGAAATTCCTTATGCAGTATTTATAATGCTTTATAACACACTCACTGAACTCTCTAAGCCTATGCTGGGTCTGAATGATGTGATAAACCCTATACACACTGCTCTCTCTATATGTCTGTGCTAATCCGCTGTAAATAAAGTTAAATGTGATCAGAAGGATGCAACTAGAATCTGAATCTTCTGACTGCAGCTGGAATGCAGAGTCTTCGTACGAATCCCTATTTAGGACCAGAGCGACGACAAGCGTCGGTGAAGGCCCTATTGTAATGGCAATTTCCTTTTGTCTTCAGAAAAGCAAACACTCTATCCTCAGGAGATTTGCACTGTTTTACTCTGTAAATAAAAATACTCACACACGTCAGAAGTTTTGCAAACCCTCTCCCCCAGTTTCTAAGACACAAACAAGGCTGAATGTATCCTGTTGTAAATATATGTATGTTTGTATATGGAAAAAAACTGTCTATCAATCTATAAAGGTTTTAAAATATTACTATATTATACTTATTGAAATGATTATTATTGTTGTTGGTGAAGTTTCAGATGCACTGTGAAAAATGTTTACATCTTTTTTTTTTTTTTTTTTGGAAAAAGTATTGAGGATTGTATGAAAAGTGTTCAATGCATCTATCCAGGGCACAACATGTGTTCTGGGATAAAATGGTATGATAAATAAATATAAATAAGGATTCCATGAATAAGAATAGTTTATGTTGCCTTTCATTCATTGTTTCATTGTTTTTTAATAGTTAGAATGGATCATGAAGATACAGTATGCCCTCTTTTAGCTAAAGGAGTTTACAGTCATTCTCTGGCACTGAAATTACTGTTATATAAAATAAAAGTATTGGACAAAGTACATTTTCTCATATCACCAATAAGTAAGGATGGATTATAAACAACGCAGGTAGTTGCCATGCCCACAGTGTGTACTTACTTGAGGAAGCACAGGGCAATAGATTCAGACCCTGCAACGGCTTTGCTGTAACACTTAATCATGATACACAAATCTATAAATGTAGTACATTGCCTACCTCATGTCAGCATAGGGGGTTAAAGGTTAAAGTCAGAGGATGACTACTGGGGCCGTGAATGTTTAGAGATTTAAATGAATCCATGAAAACACTGATTCAACCACTGCCATCTGATATGTGCTAAAAAAAAAAGAGAGAGAGAGAGCGAGAGAGAAAAAAAATGCTGTTCATCATCAGTCAGCAAGCCAGAACAAAATGGTGACCACTACAGCTGAGTATTGAAGTCAGTACAGAAACGCCTCAAAGACTTTGTTCTAGGTAACATTTCAAGTTTAGCTGAAGCTTGATTTATTAAGCCCCTTTTCACACACACATATTTAAAAACAATGCAAAACGCAGATTTTCCAACATAAAAGTAAGAAAAGAAAATCAAATCCCTGGTGGTAAGCACATTTATGCCTACCTCCTATCATGTGAAACATCTGGATTGTGTCTGCCCCTGCCCACCATCAATCATTGTGCTATAGGTTGACAGGTGAAACAGGAGAGAGTATCAAGGAGGTTAGCAAAGGCATCATCTGAGCGACTCAGCCACATGACCCTATGAAACCCTGGCTGTCTGAATCAGTTTTTATTAGACTGTCATTGGTTCACTGACGTTCCATAGTAGAAATATAGTACATATTTATGCAATTGACTGCTTATGCTGTTGTCTGTTCACCACCAACCCCTTCCCCTTTTCCCCTTGTTCCTTGCCATGTTTTTCTGGGTGCATATGTTCACACACACACACACACACACACACACACACACACACACACACACACACACACACACACACACACACACACACACACACACACACACACACACACACACACACACACACACACACACACACAGTGTCTTCGTGTGATCTCCTAGCAGGGTGACATGGATTTTTTAGCTCTAATTAGTTTTGTAACAGTGTTCTGCATCTCCAACACAGGACTATTGATTAAGATTTATGAGTATTTGCTGTTGATGCTGAGAGCCACGTCTTACTAACCACACTTCACTCACCACAACACAGCCATTTCTGCCTCCTTATGGTTACTTAGTAAGCATACTGGATGACCATCACAGACTGTTGAATAGGATTTCGGCTACATGGAAGAAACAATGTTGGCATGCTGATTAAAATATGAGACTTGGTATTACCTGCTTACAGCCTGCTTCAATGCATGCAAAAAGGGAGATTAATGCAATGTAGCCTACACAGAAAAGACTGCATATGTGATCTTAAATTCCTATTGCAGTTCCAGACTAATCTTAAAGCAGAAGTAAGCGGAATATTTGTGTTAATATAAGTCTTAAATAGTTATATCTTCCGACAGCAATCACTTATATAGAGTGTTTGGTCTGAAACACGGGTCTGTCAGTCACTCTGCTCTGCTGTAAGCCGAGGAGAAAACTTTCCTTGTATCCTACAACCTTTATCCAATGAGGAGAGAGAACGGCATAAAGGGGCGGTCCTCTCTGTGTGTGCAGCCAAGGGATGGGCGTGAATGTGGTGACGTAGGGATGAGGGCGGGGACTGCTAACTCCATCTGCTGACAAGAAGTTAGCCCAAACCACCGGATCGCTTACTTCTGCTTTAACTTCTACTAAAATTGTTATTCAACCAAAATTTTATGCCATAAAAATTACTCTCACTTTACCTGACCTTACCTGTTGTTTCTTGATCATTTCTTTCACATTACTATATAATTATGTAATTACATGATAACCATGATAAAATGTATGTAATTTAAGGGTCACCACATACAGTACTGTGTGGAAACAAATTAGAAATTAGAAATGAAAAAATAAAGAATAACTCTCTCCATTTTTCCTGGAATCAATAATCTCTCATGAGAAGATGAAATATTAGCATTACATAATAGGCTTTGGTGTGATATGATCTCAGTCTTAATCTTAATCTTTCATTGTCATTTCAGCAGCATCTCTGACCTTGAGGAAATATACCAGAGAGAACTTGCTTCTTGCATTGAGCACATACTATTGAAAAACAGTACACACTGCCACTGTTTCTATTCTTTGTCTTCTTGCACACCTGGCATTAACCCTGCAGATTTAGGCACAGGCGCGAGCGGTGGTAGTATGTGCAAACAGATGGACATGATCTGGGTACTGCACCTTAACAATATGCCCCTGCTGAACAACCATCTGCCAAAAACACCCTCTGCCAGGTCTGCATTGGAACAGGTTTTCAGGATAGAGAGTTGTGTCTGAATGCGCGCTGAACTGCAGCAGTCAAGCATAATGTTTGTGTCAATCATGAATATGTCGTCTGTCATACAAGCTTTAGCTGATATGAAAAGGGTGTTATCATCTGAGGCAGATTGCACATTTTGCTGTTACAGAATGTACATATATGAACATGGTGAATTTAAAAGAAGTTACAAATGATTAAACCATAAATAATTATTCAATTATTTTCTCAGTTTGCTTGTTTTGGCAACAAGTAAAGTAAATGCTCCAGTTCTTTTCCTTTGTAGTTTAACCTCTCGTTCACCTAAAGTGGGCATGCATCATGACCTGTAGGTTAATATCTGCTGCTTGTCTGACTCAGTTCAATCAAATATAAGACATATCAAGGTCTAACAGTAATGGCCTTTCAGAGCATGAAGAAAACAGGGGTCTAACAGACAAAATGTGTTATCTACTGTACATAACGACAATTACATCTGTTTCTGTAATCAGGTTTAGGATTGAAAGTATATTTTTGGACTTTTTCACCTTTAATTGATAGTATAGTTGAGAGAGAGACAGGAAATGGGAGGCAGATAGAGGGGGAATGACATGCATCAAAGGGTCACCTGATTCGGTATTCGATACAGGGCTGGCTGCAGCGAGGACTATATAGCCTCTGCTCTACCAACTGAGCTAAACGACGCCCTGATTTAGTATGTGTTACATTTTAATGATCACTCGTCAAGCATTTTAAAATATATTTAAAACTGAAAAAAAAAAAAGAAATCAAGTATCCCATCTCCACAACAAACTGGCATTACGTGACAGTATTTATAAGCACAGCACGTTAATGCCAGCACTACAATAGCAGGAGTAGGATCCTAATCCTTCTGTTCAATGCTTGCATTGTCAGCATATCCGACTGACTTCTGTATGTGCACTGTTAAAATATACACTGATGAGGCAGATAATGTCTGACCTTGCTGTGTTAACATAGAATTATGTGCATATATACATTTGATAAATACCAATTTCCTGTGTAAACAGCCGAGGTTGAAATCCTGGCAAATGTATTCCAGCGACCAGTTACAATGATGTTTTGATTTTTGTAATAGAAAGCTGAAATATATGATTATATTTATACTGCCAGAGCTTCCCTGCTGTATTTACTCAGTTACATGCTGTATAAACATTTCCATTACAATTCCATGAATAAGATAATGAAGTAGTGTAAGGTTTCAATTGTAGTGGTAGTTTTTTAAATAGATGTTCCTCCCCAAATACACCAATATGTCACTGCTTGTAGCTTGTTTCCCAGTATTATAGATTTGTGTTCTTCTTACATTTGTGTTCTTCTTACATTTAATTTCATATATTTAATTTGATCTTATTTGTTTATCAAGTATGTCTCCAGTTCATTTTTTCATCCTGGTGCTAAATTCCCTTCTCATGATGTGAAAATGTACAGGTATCTTTCAAGACCATGAGTCAGGCATTGAGTGCTGGTGCAGACTCCCTGAAAACAATTCATTTAAAGTAGCTTTCCGTTCCTACTGGCAACATTTTGCCAATATATATAACTTCATCTTTGAAAATTAAGATCCAATCATCCACAGCCCTCCACAGTATAACATAGCACAGGATATTAACCTAATTTGATTCTATGCCTGGCAGAGTATTGGATTAGATTAGACAGCTTTCAAATATGAAACAATATCACAACACAATGTTTACTTCCAGATATAGTACAATGTGCATGCCCAAGGAAAAGTCTCCCTTCGTACAAGCTCCAAAAATGAAACAATGTGTTTTATTTTTGTTAGGTACCAACAAAACATTGCAAATGACAAAATTAAAACCATATATTTATGTTATTTTTGCTTTTAATTTGAAAAAAATAATCATACAAAAGATTTATTACACTGAATATAATTTCATCATTCCATGTTCCTCATTCAGACAACTGAATATCATCCAAGACCAAGGGATCTCCTCTCATCACACCTGTCAGAATAATTATCTCTGGTAAAAATAAAAAATCTTAAGCCATACTGACACTAATATAAAACCAGACCAAAAACCCTGTTGCACCATAAGAATTTTCTTTTCATCAAATTTAATGTTAGTCATGTTGGACTCTTCAAATTCTCTTTCCTTTCAATTTTAAGAGGCCAGAAACAACATGACGAAAAAATTAAAGCAGTATTTTAATCCATGAAAATGAAGAAAACCTTTACCCTACAGCCTTGATAATGCATGGAAATACTGCATGGATATACTGATCTCATCATTATATGTACTTAATCTATACCTTCGGGTATTTCTATGATGGTTTTTCTTCTTTTTGAGTCAGATAAAGCATGCATTGAACTTGAAAGACAGTGATGTAAGAGACATTTTCCCACCAGACGGTGATTGCACCATACTTTTCAAATCAGTCAACACTTTCACTCGCTTTACCCAAGATAAAACAAAACTAAACAACGAAAAATAATTGCCATGATGAACTGAACTGCCATGACCTATGGGAGAGCTTTGGAAAATGGCCTGTAGTAATGTAAAGGATGTGGGCTGAAATACTGTATGCAAAACCACCAGCGTGATCCTTCAAATTTCAGAGTGCAATAATGGAGTACAGATAAGACAACCAATCTACACTCAGCTACAGCTGTGATAACAAGCCTATAGGGGAGTGGAGTAAAATTGTACAGTGATCAGAGTCAAAGGCTGAATTCTTAACTGAGAAAACTCTTGAAAGAAGATCAATATTGATTTTAAGATCAAGTTTCTAAGAGCATGTCAAACAAGTCAAACATGCTAACAGAGTATGGTTGTATTCAGTCTGTTCAACTATGGTGCTTTGGATGCCTTTACTCTATTTTCACTGTTTTTGTTTTCCACCTTTTCTACTCTGACATGATTAATTCCAACCCAGTCTCAATGCTGGACATCTGCCAGTCCACACCACACACTCTTTCCTGGGGTTTTTGTTTTGCAGACTTTGGTTGGAGGAGCATCTGTTTGGGTCCAGGAGGAGAAAGAGTACCGCTACGCTGGGATTTTGTAAACCAATCATGTCCTATCACCTGGCCGGTCTCAGTTCTCCTGCCTACAAAATGGCCATCAGGAGGACAAGCTTCAGCTTTTCATACTTGGCTGACTTGTTCTTAACTAAAACCTGGCTCAGTGAGTCTGTCCTGGACAGCTCATTGCAGCTGCCTTGTTTTCATCTCCACAGAGCAGACTGTGCTACAGTATTCAGAGAAAGTGAGAGGAGGTGGAATATGATTTTACATAAACTAAGGTAGGTGTACAGTACAAATGTCATAGTGTTAAGACAAGGTGCTGTCAAACCAGAAAAACTTAACATAACTACACACTTTAACTATTATCTGCAGGTATTTTCCTCTTTTATTCCAGTAAGAATTTAAATTCCACGTTAGTGAGGCATAACACCTGGCTGACAAGATAATCTTTGACTTTAAAAAGCAAACCTAAGTGTTCAATATGCAGGCATTACATTCCCCTCTAGAGATAAAGGCACACTTGACACCATACTAAAGGGCATCTTTCAGCACCCTGCCAGCCTAGAAATGCAATCACCTATCACCAGAGTAGCAAAAAACACCACAAAACTGAAAAACGAATTATCAGCTAAAGACCCTGTGTCAGTGCAGAGAGGCTACAGCTATAGAAAACCATGCCCCAACACTGTGGAGATCAATCTGGCTGACGGTGTGTTTTCCTGTAGGTTTGATAAATGGATATTCACACACCCCTCTCCTGCTGCATCTCTGACATCACACACCCACTCGCACCTTCTGCAATCATCTCGCCCCTCCCCTAACTTTCTTCGAGACAGAAGATCAGAAGGTCACCAGGTCCAGATGGTGTGGTACCTTTTTTCTAGGGATGGGTGTAGGCGAAATTACATCACTAACTCTTTCTGATTAAAAAATGTGCGCATATGATGCGTTTTCTCATTCCTAATCCAGAGAACATAACTCTCCAATACAGCTTGAATTTGAGGCAACTTCTCTCTCTCTCACACACACACACAAGACCTTGTTACCTAATCACAATGACTGTGAGGTCTAAACATTCAAAATTGTGATTGAATTTCATTGAGTACATTATGTAGCCTGTGCTAGCAGCAGGGACCCCCACATGGAGTTCACTGAAGGATACAAACATGGGTTACTGATTACTAAGCCAGCAAATGTATGGTTGTGTTCATTAATTCAGTCTGAAATAATCAGGGCATCATCTGATCAGTTGTTGAAAATGTCCCATTACAGATTAGTCAGAGCAGGGATGTATTTAGTGATTTAGTGTGACATAGACAAACTACTGCACAGTGAAACTATTACATTAAATCTTTTGCCATATTTGTTCATACTGGAGCATTTAATGATGCCGGAGAGTTTATATATGCATAATAATTTATTGTTATTGTTACCATTGTGTTACCATTGTGGATATTGAATGAGCAAGTCAGCTTTCACTTCCAGTCAGTGGTCAGTGAAGGTATTGGGACAGATAATGAGACAGCTTACAAACTCAGGTAGAAGCAGTAGGTCTCAGTGCAGGTACAAGGAATATGCACTGCACTGTATACTGCACCTTTGTCTCTGAGGAATATTAAATAAATGCAATGTTGTGTTAACACTCACACTGCTCTTCTTTATAAATCAGCACTGCCACCAATTTGTATGAATGTAGACAGAGAGAGAGATACGTATATATGTTAGCCCCGTTGCTCGACAATAACATAAACAAGAGCAAAATGAGATTTCAACACCTTTTGACTATAATTAAGTCTTTGGGTCTTTTTTTAATGTAGGCAGATGATCCTAGCCTCGTAAACCAGCCGCTCCCGGAAATGCAATTCATTTCATTTCTTAGGGAGAGTCTGGCCTCATCCCCGCTCTAAGCGTTTGGCCTGAAACCCTCAGAAGGCCGAGCCAATCAGCGTCGCCGCTGTGATTGACACAGCACGTTGGCCAATCAGGGACCGACTGGTGCAAAGCCCCGTCACTACACCAACTTGCTGATTGGCTGAATGGGGTTGTCTGTCAACGCTACTACTCCCGCCCAGCTCCCACCCACCCCAAACGCTTACAGGGGGGATGAGGCCAGACTCTCCCTCAGAAATGAAATGAATTGCATTTCCGGGAGCGGCTGGTTTACGAGGCTAAGATGATCCAGGCACTCAACTCGAACCAAAACTACCCCTCCCTCCAAATGTTATCTCAGTGACAGAAAAATACAATGCGAGGACTAAGCTAAAGGACACGCTAAAGCCGGTTATCACATCAGATCACATCATACGTAGCCATAGTCGAGACCACTATCTTACTGATACACTGCACTACACAGGCCAGGGTAGAGTAACACACAAAATCTCATATACAAATCGTAAAACAAAGAAGAGTTGGAGGAAACATCTGACATCCTGGAAGAGTCTGAGATGGAGCCGAGCAAGATTGTTGATAATTCTGGCAGAAGTAGGAAGTTTCATGCATTCACTGAATTTTGAAGGGTGGAAAATCCACCTTGTCAAATGGGCAGCTCAAATTAGAGCAGTGATCATGTGATTCAAGAGGTCCTCAATGTTCAACACAGTCCTAGAAAAGCAGCAGCTCCTAAAAAAAAAGCTAGTTTAACCCATGAAAGTATTATTTTTAAATTCCCAATGTAATTCCATTACATATTCAAGTTAGCTGTAATTCAATTTATGTTTTTATTTATTTGTTTGTTTGTTTTGCTTTTTTCAGGCTCTCTGCACTTAACTATTTATAAAGAACTTAATTACACATTGAGGCAGCAGCCTTGGATACACAGGGAAAGGTAGCGCAAGGATGATCTGAATTGCACAACAAAGACTTCCTTAAAGTTGTACAGAAATGGCAGTTTGTCCCGTTTGTCGCGCCGAGTTGTCACGAGCTGCAACACGAGTTTACCCGAGTAAGGAAAACGAATTTGATTGGTCGTTATCGAGCAGGCGGGACATTCAAAGTTTGGGGGGAGCCCGAGCTCGGTGTGTGTGTGTGTGTCTCAGACGTTTGAATGACGGATGACGGATCCAATATCAGTGGCTGATGAATCGTGTACAGGCTGACGTATAATCCGTGCGCCTGCATTATCCAATGCGGAAAAAAAAATTCATCCCGGATTTACTCAAAAATAGATGAGTTATTACACTAATTGTATGACCCAGAGTCGGCTCAAATTCAATTTTCTTTTCTGACTGTACACCTTTAAGGCTGAACAGTTTCTCCACCTCTATACTGAGAAAGATCATACCAATCCTCAAAAGACTGAAAGAGTCCATCACTGCAAAACATGAACATTCAACATTTGTTGCAAACATCAAACAGAGAGAGGGAACAACAGAGAGAGAGCCTTCCTGAATGAGTCATTGAACCCAGGTCACCCACCCACACACAGGCAATTCACAGGTGACACATGCACTACAATCCCGTGTCATCTGACCAGCAACCAGAACAGAGACAGAAACAACACAGACAAAATAACTGATAAAAGCATGATTTTCTAAATAAAGAAAATGCCATTCACTCATATTACAACTGCAAATCTATGTGTGCAAGAGGACTCACCTGTTATTATTACGCCTGTTGACTTTTTCCCTGTTGTGTCCCAGTCACCAGTCAGGTGATGAATAAGGAAAATGACGCTCATCTGACGTCAGCCTCTTGTGTGACCTGCTCACCATCCCGGACTTGAAGCCTCCAGCATCAGACAGCAAACACAACAAGCTTGAACTCCTGCCCTTTGGCAGAGGCTGTAGAGAGCACAAAAACAGTTTCTTCTCACACATCATCATTCGGATGAACGGTTAATCTCATGTAATTAATTTGAGCTATACTGATCACAAATGGTAGAAGAGATGCAGTGTCAAGTGTTTTACAGTTTTTAGAGATAAATATCTGTAATGCCTGACACTGTAAAACTGAACATGTATGACTGAGGCCAAAGGCAGAATTTAAAAATGGTTAAAAGATAGCACTACAACTTTTAAAAGGTTGAAAAATTATCAAAGCATAAATTATATGGCCTTTAGATTCCTTAATAGATGAAAGTAGAAACTACTACAGCACTTCTCTTTACGATACAGAGAGGATGTTTCCTCTCTCTTAGCTGTGGTTACAATTTTTATTACATTGCTTTCTCAAAGTGGTTGTTGTGTTTATCAACAGTATCTGTACAAAATATATTTTTTATTCTATGTTTTTTTCACTGTTTATCAAAATACATTGTAAGTTATTTCCTTTTCCCCACTAGCATCGGTTCTACACAACTCAGTTACCATCCATTCAACATGATGCTGATGCCATGTGATTTCCATGATTCAAAGAAAATGAAAGAGGAACTCTGCTAAGTCTGACCACATGACCAGGGCATTACATAAGGACAAAGACTCTCCTTTGTTCTAATTTGTATGCATAGTTATGTCAAATTTACTAATTTGAGCAATTAAAAGCCTGGCTTTGTATACATATTTCATGATCTCTGAGAAAATACAATGTTATCCTTTAGTCAGGGAATAGCAGTAAATTACATTAGAAAGTCAAAGAATGGGATATTGTGGATATCGTGTGTTATCTGAGCCTGAGAAGAAATTGTTTGTTTCATTAATACCAAAGCTAATAAGGATATTGTTTTAGATGGTTATTTCCAATAGCTTTATTTGATTAAAAAATTCTTAGTGAATGTAATTACTGCAAAATAAATTGTTTAGAATATCCACAGAGGCTTGGTTACACAAAGGATAACTGGACTTCAAACAATATTTGTCTGGCTTTGGAAAGAACTGTGATTTGTGATATTGTTCCTCCTCAAATTAAAAAAAAAAATAAAGCTTTTGAAGTTGAGCATTGCCCTGCAGCTAATATAAAATGTATTCTCTGAATAAAAACAAATAGTCAGTGAATTACGGATGGACTTCAGAGAGTTTATGCAACTGCTGTTGGGGTCAGAGTGACTCACCGACAATCACAGAACTCTAGCATGAAGACCATAGACTGCAAGTTTGGTCATAGAGAATAAAAATCAATGGATGGATGTCTAGACCAAGCCTCCGTACATTGCTCTCTGGCCTATAATACATTAAAGTCAGTACTAACACTTTATACCGCCTGCAGTGGCTGACATGGATAAAAATAATCAAAATGTTTGTATTGATACTTAGCTAGCCTAAACAGATGTTTACTTGTTTACTTAACTTGTTTACTTACCTGTGTAAGCATTCAATTAAGAGGCCCAGACTCCATTCATGGCAAAAAAGGTCCCATCCATTGTGATCTTGGAAATCACCCTACACAGATGAAACAAGACAAAATGTCACTAAGTAATCAGTACCAGATGAGATTATCCAGAAAACATACACAGGCGAAGACAACTTGTTTTTTTGGTAATGGTGAAGCTACAAGTAGGGAAATGTGTATTGTTCCATCAAGTTGACCTGTGAGACCTCTCTAGCACATCTTATGATTAGATACATTTAGTGTTGAAAAGTTGTGTTTCTTAATAAATGAATCCTAGCTAAACATTAGCCAGCCAGTGTCAGCATGTTATCAAATGCATAACATCAACCTCAAAACACAAACTCACTGAATGTGTCACATATGCATCAATGCATCTTGGCTTTGATAATCCTAACCCTAACTCTAACCCTAAAGCTGTGACTGTGGTCTAAGAAGTCTACACAAAGTTAACCAGGCTCGTTTTTGTGATGCAATCTGGTTAGGAAGGCGCTGTCTTGTCCAACCAAATACAAGTACAAGGGCATATCCCTGGCTACTTCATAACATGAACATACCTCTATTGTTAAACATGAAATAGTTGGTACCATGAAACCCCCTCTGTGATAAATAAAAAAATGCTTACCAGTGTTTGATATCTAATAAGCCTTTCAACACAAAGCTGTTACAGAACTTAACATGTCCTTGTAACTTGAACGCCGCATCCAACTGAACTGTTTTATCTTTTGTTTTTGGTCTGGTCATAGAAGTACCTTTTTCTTCTCTGTGTTTTACTAGTTGGATCTAAGGTTAACAAGGTCTCCATTTTGAATCCATCGTATGTTGTATTCCTGCACACACATTACAGCCTTGAAGTTAGATGTGTAAGACAGAAGGGCACGGTCTTTTGTTGAAACCAGGTCTACACAGAAACGGTAAGAGGTACATTAGGTTGTTCTTTGCTTGTTTTCCTTGAGGCAAAAGTAAGAGAGAAAGCCTACGAGTCTGTCGCTGAATAATCACCTTTGTACATTTTGCTGACCTTATACACTCAGCTGACATTCCTCACGGTGGATTTAATAATCTGAAAAGTACAAATTTAACTGGATTATACATTTAAGCCTGAGGAACATCTCAAAATAGGAAGCCTTGAACACTAACAGACACGTGTGTGTGTGTGTGTGTGTGTGTGTGTGTGTGTGTGTGTGTGTGTGTGTGTGTGTGTGTGTGTGTGTGTGTGTGTGTGTGTGTGTGTGTGTGTGTGTAAGGAGGGAAGAGTGTGATGATAAGAGTGTGATTTAGGACAGTTCTATAAATATTTTGTAAAAACGAAGAAAAGAAAGAAATTGGAGTGTCTCTAGGTTATGTAAATGTCAGCTGAGATTGACTGAGATTTTGATGACATCTCTCCTGAGTTCATGGGAAATCAAGTGCCCTTCACAGCTGCATGCACTGTTTTCACACTCTCTCATGGCATATTCACATATTTTCACAAAACTTAATCTTTGTCAAACTTCTCTACCTGTATCCACCATTAAGTGAAAATCATCTGTTACCAATGTGCTGCTCTCCATTTGTATCTCAACTTCACCTTTCTCCTCACCAAACTTGAAGATGCTTGCCTGTTCCTGCTGGATTCTTCCCCTTCCCCATAATAATAGTCAGTATTTTGTTAAGATTTGATTATGTAATCGAGTTATAAGCTGTACTCCGTTTCTGCCAAATATCTTAAATGTATTTACTTTGAATCTGGTTTAAGTGCATTCCTTTTGTTTGTCTATTCAAAACACCTACTGCATAAATCCCCCTGGTAATGAATTAGATTACAACCCACAGCATACACAGTAATTCTTCCCAATTTCCAGGGTTCCAGTATAGTACATGCCGGTTCATATGATAGTAACTGGTGGGGGGGTGTCGCTACGACTGCTGCCTGTTCCAATCACAAGAACTTTAGCAGTGTTAATGTTATTAATGTTGTGTTGAGGTTTAATGTTTATGTTTTGTTGAGGTCATTTGAGGTAGCTGTTCAGTGTTTGTGTGGCCAAGACTGTGTCCTAACTAGCAATGAGCCACCACAACAGAAACTCCTGTCGTAATTAATGGCTTCGAGCAACTGTTTCTGCTGAGTGCTCAATTCGAGAGATAATTAAACAGCATTTCAGTTTACTGGGGCACAGGATTTGCTTAAAAAATAAGATCTCTGCCACACACAGTACTTTCTTCTATGCAAGCTCACTAAATTGCTGTCAGAAGTTGGATTTGCCACTTAGACACAGATATAAATAGAGAAATCAAACACCTGGTACTTGAAAAACATGCCATGCCCAGCATTAAAAGTTTTCCTGCCCAGTGCACCACAGCTCCACCACTCCCTCGAGGCCAAAAGTGCCACAACAGGAATACCCGTTGTCTGTCATTATTGACAGCCCCATAGCTAGTATCAGAACCTGCCTGGACACCCTGTTGCCTGCTCCAGACATCGAACCACCACCACCACCACCCACCACCACAGGTTTGTATGCCCAGCCTGCTGCACCCTAAACAGGGAAAACACAGTTAGAGCCACAAGTTCTTTCACAAGCCCAGCATGGCACAGAGGCTGGAGCACAAAGAAGCAGCCAGCAACATGGCCCTGGTGCTGGAGGGAAAGGCTTTGCATGTGATTCGTACATCTCCAGCAGAGTAGTGGGACCTCCAGGCCTGGACCGTTGTGCAGGAATTCTGTACAGTACAATTAGCAGCAGTTCTTTAACTGACTAATCACAATCATATCTAAAAACAAAGCAACAACCAGGCAAATATAAAGAGATAAAGCAGTAACACAGACAAGCTAACCTGCACAAAAAAGCAGTAGAGCCAAACTCAATCCTGTAGGGAGATAAGAATTTACCTTTGTCAATCATTTGATAATCCTCAAGCCTGGTGACCTGCATCACCTACATAATAATTATTCCAGCATAAAACTCAGCAATCATTCATGCAAACCTCCTCTTTGTCAGTCAGTACGTTTACATGACACTTGAAAAAAACAAATTATTGCCTTAATCCGACTATAACTGGACAACTGAAGCGCATGTAAACGCCTTAGTCGGACTGAAGCTGGACAATGCAGAGAGAGAGAGAGAGAGAGAGAGAGAGAGAGAGAGAGAGAGAGAGATGAAAAAAGGAAGCCTGTATCCTATTCTCAGCGCGAATCCGGCCCAGACTGGCGCGTCTGGTCGGGAACTGCAGTTGAGAATTTATTATTAAGCTTACTAAGTTGTTTATATTCAGTTTTTTACGAGGTGACAGAAAAGTCAACAGGACTGCGGGGCGTATTAACCCGCTGAAACGACGGGTTAACGACGCTGCATGAGGGGGCGGACCCCGTCAGTTATTCGGTTTTCTCAGTTGCATGTAAATTGAGAAAAGGACAGAAGTCCAACTAGACGCCAAAATCGAATTTTGAGCATAGCTCGATTAAGCTCTGCATGTAAACGTACTGAGTGTTTTCACCTTTGCATTTTCTTGGATTGTATCATTGGTTGTAAAAGGCATGTCATCAGGGAAGGTCAGAATACACAACCCTCACTGATGAGTCCCACAGCACAATCCAGTATCTTGCCTCCTTTAGTGATTTTCTCTCCAAAAACAACAACAACAAATAAAGATTAGTTACAGTCTCTAACTCAAAATACTGCACTGCAGTTAAAACGTTATCCTTCAGCTACATTGGATTTTGAGTGACAATTTAACTACTATGGATTGACTCAAAACTAAACACAAAGTTATTGAATTCCAGTGTAATGCCTGTCGGAATCTACTGACATGATGTGACACCGTGTAGCCTTCAATGAGATACAAGAATCAGGGGGCTGAACAAAACCCAGTTTCCGGGGTGGTGTTTAGCTCAGTTGGTAGCACAACTGCCCCTGCATCGAGCGGCCCTTTCCCACAAATATCTTAGATATATATCTTAGACATGGTGTTGAAGTACATTTGCCAAAAGTTCAACAGAGCTGGGCAAGAGAAAAACATATGCGTAAGATTGCAGGATGTGCCTCCATATCTGTCACAGACATCTACCATATCTGGGAAAATCCAGTGCCAAGTTTAGTTTTCGAATAATGGCATCTAAATACAACTTTAAACTGTATGAGGGTCAGGCGGGTACAAATAGAGGTTTTGTGAATGACCTTCAGTGCAGATTCCCATCAGTCTTCATCATCTTCATAGATTTCTACATTGCTGAAGCCTGTAATGTACATTTTGTCATCCACAATAAGGAAATGCACCACTATGCGACAAAGGCACCGTAACACTATTCAGACAACTCAAGGGCAGATTTCATTTTACTTATTTCTTCTAAAACATTGAACTAGCAGGAGTATGCCCTCCAGATCAGTTGTATGCTGCTTTGTATTGTAGGCTAAGTCAATAAAAACTGTAGTAGTAGATATATATTTACTGTTACACTAGCTTTAAACTCTTTTGAAACATGTCCTCCCTCAGAATTTATCCATTTCCATCCACTGGAATTGAAAAAAAAATCAGATGGTGATCAGCTGTCAGTCATTTGGCTGTTGTGTCTTGTGTCTCTATAGTGTTGATCAAATTTTGCTCAATTGACAGAATTGGTCCTGGGTGCTCACCAAAGCACAGCACAAGGCACAGCTTTGATATGGTGAAGCGGCCTGTTCCTGAGCCGCAGCCAGTCTTTTATAAGGATCAGTTTGTATTATAACCACCTTATAACAAGACATGCTTGAGTGATCGTAAAAGCCACTATCACCATAACATTGCAGGTGGGATATTATCTTTGCATCAAACAGTTTGCTGAAGTCCAGACACTCAAAGCAGCTTATAGAAAATGTTTATTTGATTTGTAGCACCTTCTCATTTTAACTTGAGATTGTAGCCAGTTAGGAGTCCCCAAAACAAAACTTTTCAAGCCAGTAAATATACAGTATATTTACGTCTCTCTAGTCACAGAAAGGCTACGGTCTCAGACTCTTTCCTGTGGTGTGCACTGTAGCATGTAAATCCTCCATTCAGCCTATGATGGAAGTGCTTGGATAGGGACATCTCAGGGGATGGTCTGACAGTGATCGTAATCTCTCTGGAATAATGCCACAGGTAAAATGCATTCTGCCTCGCGGAGATTTCCTTCAAAGTGGCAGACATAGTGTGGTCACAGGCAGCCAGTGTATTATAAAATGAAATGTATGTCTGGCAGGCATCAGTTGCGTTGCCTGAAGTAGAGTTGGAGTGCTGGTTGTGATGCCTCCTGTTGTTGTGTGACACTGACACAGTTGCACCATAGGCTTCCCACCAGCAGTGTCAGTGAGTTGATCCAAGTGCTCCTTTAATTCCTCCTGAACAACCCGACCTCACGTCTGGTTGTTGATCGTCAAGCGTGTGATGTGTGAGTCTTTTGTCGCCAAATGTTTTGGACAATGATTTCTTTGTGCTGACATGTGGCAGATTAAGCTGAGCTACTGTTTTCTTAATGAAAAGGACAAATCTATAAGTGCTATCTAAGTTGTACCTGTATAGTGGGTATACTAAAAGCCCTGTAATATTCTTTGACATAATGCGGTATGACTTACTCCCTGCTAGTGATATCAGTGCATGAACACTGGCTGAGGCTACAGAACCCTTGGTCAGAGATGTTCCAGCATCTCAACAGCTTGTCAGACCAAAATAAGACTGGGGTAGTTTGGAGTGGAGAGTTTGACATCCTAGGGGCACTTTGGACACAGACTTCGAAGTTAGAGAGAAACCTTCAGACAATTAAAAGTTGTCTCTATCTATCCCTGACCTGTTTTTAGCCGCAGTCCATTTTCAAGAATTACACTTGCATATTATCTAATGTGACAGGTCATGAGGCTTGTGTGGGTCGAGCGTGCTCCGGACAGTCTAGACGAACTGTGGATCCCCCGCTCAAATATAATCGGCCTCATTGTTTGAGTGTATTATCTATAAATCCTCATCAATGCCTGTAGGTTTTCAACACAGGATATACTGGAAGAGGACAGTGTCATAGGTTCAAAGGAAATGTATACATATACATATGTACATGGGAGTTAGCAGTGGGCTGTAACTTCTTATAAACTTGTATTTTACTTAACAAATGTATCAATCTTTAGCCTATGATGTGACTTTAGTAAGGTTAAAGTAAACTGTAAAATGTATGCAGGTTAGGTTAGGTTGGGTTAGGTTAGGTTAGGTTAGGTATTAATTATAAAATGTAAGTACTGCATATTTTACCTTTTGCAATTAGACTGGTCTCTGTATCTCTGGTTGTGTTACTAGTTGGTCACCACTGTTTGTTTGTTTTCTTTAGTTTACTTTTGTTATTTTGTGTGTTTTTTCTTTGACATTGGTGAATCTGGGTTGGGTCACTTGACTCATGACTGATGCTGTAGAGCCTGGTCTTGTGACCATCCTGTTGTTTGTTTGTCTCTTAATGTTCTGCTTGTAAAATGGACACAACAATTTGTGACCAAATTGCATTGTGGCAGAATTTAAAAAAACAAAACAAAACAAGAGGAAAGTAAACATATTTATCACTTTGACAAGTGCGATGCAAGTAGCCTACACACAACACAACCATCCATCCAAGCACAGAGCATTTATACACAATACAACCAAACAGACAAACACATATGTGCAGCAGGAAACAGACAACAACAGAAGTGTTTCCGTGGAATGCAAAGTGATGAATGCAGCTAGGGTGTGCTTTATTATGCTTTGTTAATGCTTAGCCTTTTAAACCATCTTCAGAAGTGTTTGTGTAGTGAAGTGTTATCTTAATTTGCTCGAGTGTCATCTATGACATCTCTTGAGTTGTGGTTTGTCAGGATCTCTCAGGTACCATATGAAAAAGACTTTAAGGCTAGACATAAAGTGCATTAACATGAAGACTATTCACTTCATTAAATTATGTCATGGTGCCTTTACTTGCGTCAGCAGCACAGAAGGTGAAACAGCGCAAAAGGTGCCAGCATACGTCATGTGCACATAAATTGTTTACATCCTCTGTAACCACATCATTGTACATTGTCTATTGGCGCCGCATGGTTGTGTAAGGGCAATTTCTGTGACCTACTTAACAGACATTTATTAGCAGGTAAAATGCTGTGAGAAAACTAATCAGCCATCCACTTCATTTTTGGGTGCCATTTATGTAGAAACACTAACTATTTTGTCCCAGTCAAATTGTTATTGTTTCAGCTGCTCGCACACATGAATCTAATAAAGCTTGCGTAATGAGATTACTTAATTAGCTGTGACCCTATTTTGGCATCCAGCTGTTACAACTCAAAACAACAGAAACACTTTACTCAAAAGTTACCAAAAAGCGGATTCTGAGGTAAGTATTTAGATGGGTTACTCAATATTAATGCTTGTATCATTAATAGTATGATCAATTTTAGCAATGCAGTCTTTTTCTTAACAAATAGATCATGTTAATACTCCATAATTGTAAAGTGTCGCCCTCCTCTTACCCCGTGGCACTCAGGAATGCAGCCAAGACCAAAGTCAAACATCATCAAACAGATGTCGGAGAAAATGATTCACAACCAGACCAAAATGTGATGGGCTTTTCCCTGGCTCACCCTTCCACCTGGTCCAGTGGAAATCAGTTTAGTTGTTTTTACTGCCCGCTGGCAATCAAACAGACAAGGGCAGAAACATAACTTTCCTGGAAAAGACAATAATAACTTTTAACATGTTAATAGTGTGTCAGCTGAGTGCTATGGCTCCTCTGAAATGCCTGCAGACAATGATTTGGCTTCTTTCTTTCTTTCTTTCTTTCTTTCTTTCTTTCTTTCTTTCTTTCTTTCTTTGTCTTACATGGTTTCTGATGACATTTTAAGATGACATCTGTGCTTAATCTGTGACAGATAAACTTTACTTTGTATTGAATTAGAGTGTATGCAACTAAAACGAAAGAGATATTTTTGAGATATTAAATTAAAGTACACAAAATTGACTTTGTTAAAGTAACCAACTAGGTTTACAATTACAAAACCTTTTTCCACAATGGAAATGGAAGATAACAATATCTTAAAAAGCCTATAAGTTACCGTACACTGAGTCTAAAAATGTATATCATGTTTGTGTGCGACTGATTTACTTCTGTGGTTTTAGAACAACATACCCTTTCACTTCTCCCTTCACTCACATTGCAGGAAAACTCGGATTCAACCAGAAGTTAAAAGTTAATGCACACACAAACACACAAACAAAAAGACAAACATCGTTTCACTTTTCTAGCACTTTTCTTTGTTAATAATCGCAACTTTCTAAGAGATATGATCCTGGATGAGCTCAGCATGCAATTCTACATAATACATTTTATCTGTCTACATTTATCGTTCAGAGACTTCAGAGTATGAATGGGCATAAAATTATCATGTATCCAGCCAAATTGTCCGCCTACTTGAGTGAGCTAATTCCAATCCGTGGGAGCATGGTTTGTACTGTGTGTGAGTGTGTGTGTGCGCACACACAGAGGCCATTTCTGACCCTGCACCTTTCCTCGCATCCGCATGTTACGGCACTTCCATGTCCCGTCTGTTACTGTGACAGCACCATATGTCTCCTTCTCTATGACTCTCTTTTACTCCCCATTTAATTTCACCCCACATCCGCAACACCCATAATTACTCATGATCCCTAGTAAAACTGAATATCTAAATAGCCTACTTTTAGTAAGGACATCTTCATGCCTCCTGCCACCGTTATGAGTCACATCCTGTTTTTGATCATATTTGCGATGTTAACTGTACATAGAACATGGAGTAAACTGGTTATTTATCACACTCCTCGTATGTGATTATAATATCATCTAGGTTCCTGATCAGTTTCTTTGACTCACTGACGTCACCACTGACCTTTATGACTTCTGTACCAACCCAGCTATCTTAATACAGTAGCTGAGAATGGACCTTACTCGATTCATGAATGCCTGAACACCACTGCATTTTATCATCCTCCATTAATCACAAGGTTGGCAGTTTAAACCCCAGCTCCTTCTGTCCACATGTCAAAATGTCCTTCAGCATGACACTTAAGTCCAATTGCTCCTGATGGTGGTGATTGCACAGTGGCTGGCTGCCATCACTGCTCTCTGCGTGTGAATTGGTGAAACGGGCCAGAGGCGAATTGTAAAGTGCTTTGAAGAGAAGCATTATATAAATGAATCATTTTACTGAAGCTTAGAATGACAAATTGTGAGATTTGTGTCAAGCTTTTAATTTCAAGGTTTCACCCGCATGACCACAGGTGTCACAGAAGCAAATGATAAAAAAAAAACCGACCTTGGTTGGAATCCAAAAGGTATTATGGGCTTAGTTGTTGATCATAAAAACATGTCTTTTACAGGTTGTATGCTGGTGAAAATTCATTATACTCACTTCAGGGCTGGAGTGCGTAGACCACAAGTATGTAGAGGAGCAAGAAGAACAGGAGATGGTGTTTACAGGCTTCAGAATCCTTGTTTCTCTCAGAGCAATCCAATTAGCACACTTTTGTTGGTTTTGGTTTGGTGGCCACCAACTTCAGCAAGGGTTGTGGTGCTTTTTCATTTGGATTCTAAAAGCCAACATACAATGATTTATAATCATGGATATGACATTCATGTGCACAAATACATGAAAATGAAATCTAAAAATCCCCATGGTAATTGGGACAGTAATATGCACATAAGCTACTCTTTTTGCCACAACTACATAAGGACAGTTCCTGAGTGAGTTTTCACATTAAACTGGAAAAGTAGTTTCTCTTAAGTGCTAGTGGCAAACGTGACATCTTGGACATCTCAATTACAATGCACTCAGTGAAATTACAAAATATCAGCAATGCATTTCAGTCTTTATGTACTATCCTTTTTATGACATCTGCTGTTTTCAGCATATGCAGGTGAGAGAACTGAAAGAGCAAAGTACTCTGGAAGAAAGCAGTGTATGACACATTAGCTTCAAGTCTTTATGTCTTGTGGTATTCTCATTGCTATTCTTCAGCCAGCTTTCATCCATCCACATGCCTGTGCACTGAGGTATGTACAACAAACACTTCTCTCAACGACCAAATTAGGTCATGGTATCACAGAAAAACACAGTTGTTCAAGATACAACAGACGCACAGATGTTTCTCCAAAGCACAATGGATGCCATCTGTCTGCCTTCACACAGACCTGGAAAACTATCCCCTCATTACTATGTGATAGCAAACTGATAAGGCTCCCAGCTGTGATACGGACTATAGTTTATCTCCTGTATAGATATATAGTTTCTACCTCATATTCCTATATGTTCAGCTTTCACTGGATAGGATAGTCCATGCTGATGTTCATCTGAGCTCCTCCCCCACACAGGAGACATGAATTACCTGTGAAGGAGAAGGAAGGGCATGGATAAGAGAAACTTGTGGAGCAAGAGGCAATTTACTGGAATCTGCACAGTGGGTAAAGGATTATAATGGAATAATTAACATTTTCATCATTTTAATGGCCAATAATCACTCAATCTTTCATGTCATTGGAGAATTTGCATGTTGATGTCATTAAGCTTCTAACATATTGTTCACTCAAGGCTCAGAACAGCTGTGTATTCATTTGTGTTCAGTATTCATGCAGCAACAAATCAGTCAAAGACTTACCTTACAGTTTGAAGACCTCCAGCATTATCGAAACAATAACAAACATGTAGATAAGGTTATAGAAATGAATGCCGGCATGGCTAAAAGAAACAACCTTGGCTTTCAATTTGAAAGGCAAAACAAACAGTGGGGCCCCTGTTTGTTTGTATTGTGTGCATTGGACGCATGAGCACACATGCAAGTACATGGGCAACATGATGCAAATTACTGCTGCCAGTGTCATGCTGTTTCTCTAATTCACAGTGGCAGGAATGAGCAAAGAGGTGTAGAAATAGTAACAGAGGCAAAGAAGAAGAAGAGAAAGAAGAAGGTGGCAAACAAGCAAACATGTAATCACTGGATAAATGAAATCAGTTCTTGATGTGAGAACATTACAGTTAATGAGTAACGTTTGCTGTTGCAACATAGTCAACATTAGTATGAACACCTGTTTACTCAGTCACTAGTCAAGAAGAAATGCTCAATTCAGTTTTAAATTTAATTCCTTTATTTGCCAGAAGCTGTTTACAGCAGTGGAAAACACTGTCAGTGTTAACTATTGTTTATATCCCTTCTTCCCTTCTTTCAGCTGGCTCAGTCCCACCTGTCTAATCCCTTTCCAAAAGCTAATAGCACCCAAAAGGATGCACTGCAGACAAACTGCTTAGGGGCCGCATTATATAATCGTTTTGTATATTGTATTGATGATTGCCAGAGATTTTCAAGATATAATCACCAACGCCTGCTCCCAGCAGAAGACAATGTTGGCTGGCTGCATAACAACTTACAAACTGCATCTTTGAGGTTAGGTTAGGTTTACCCATAAACTGAACATGTCTGAGTTCAAATTAGTATAAGTAAAGATTTATTTGTTGTATTAGATTAGTTCGTCTGTACTTGTTATATCTCTCTTTCTCTCTCTCTTTGTGTCCAACCCAACCGGTCGAGGCAGATGGCCACCCACCCTGATTCTGGTTCTGCTCGAGGTTTCTGCCTCTTGTGTAACTTCTCCTGTTATTCATGAAAATCGATTATTTCGTTCAAAAGTATGTTTCTCATTAATCAGTAATCAACAAACTGAAGTGTTCTGGTAAGCTCTGAATTTGCCCTTCGTATCATTCATATCGAGCAGGTAAGTTAAGCTTGGTGCTGGCTGCCATGTCGTGTCGCCATGTTATTACGCTCAGTGGCAGCGTGGCGGTAGGAAACCACAGAAACTCACCGGAGACACCGGAGCTGTCGGCTCAGGTCGAGGTGGCGTCTGTGAAAAGTCACCGCGGTAACGCAGTGAGGAGGAATGGAGCGTGATGCTGCATTCACGTGCAGTCGGGCAGACGGCCGTCGGTAACAAACCAGATGTCATTTTAGTCACAGAAGTCTAGAGAAAGCTGGTAAAACGTGGGTCAGGTAAACAATACGACATCGCCATGACAACATATTGTCACGTGTGTGCTGACAGACTACTTGTTTACATAGAGGCTTGTTTATGCCGTTATGTGCAGTGGCTGTCGTCCGTCTGCCGTCTGCCCAATTTCACGTGAATGCAGCATGAAAAATACGATTGAGTTGCTTGCACAACCGTAACGCTAGATGGGAGTAATTCCTACACAATGTACCTTTAAAGGGAAGTTTGTCTTCGCCACTGTTGCCATATGTGCCTGCTCTTGGTAGGATCTGTAAATGTAATTTTGAGCTACACCGTGCCTTGAGATAACTTGTGTTGTGAATTGGCGCTATATAAAATTGACTTTTATTTTTCACCATGGTTGGTTTGGGAACAATCATGGTCATGCATTTAAAAAGTAAATGACCGTAATAAAGACCTGTTTTACTTTCCGACGATGACATGTTAAAATATCTCCTGTGTAAAAAGCACATTACACTCTCTACATGGAAGTTAATGAGTTCACTTAAGTTCGGGAGCAGGGCCACGCCTCAGCCACACCTCTAATCACTGGTCAAGCCTACAAATACCCGGTCAACCCCTTCCTTCCTCTGATTTCTTCTTCCCCTCTTCCCCTTGTCTAAGCACCTCCTGGCTCCAGCCATCCTCACTCTCATCCCTCCATCCTTCCCTCCCTTCCTCCATCCCTCTCTTCTTAACCAACGCGTTCCCTCTCCTCCAAGGCATCGTCTGGGGGGCATGAATCCAGCTCGGACGGAACAACGCTGAGACGGAACCCCCACTCTGAGTCTCCCTCCGCCGGTCTCCAGTTCATCCTCCCAGACCAGACGCGCTGACATCAACCTTCCCTCACCTTTACCTGCACTCTGTACAGTATCATTCATTCATTTTCATCATTCCGTCCCATTAAATCATCTAATGGCACATTGTTGTGGCGTGGTCCTTGCTAGTGAAAGGGTTTATATGTATACCGTACTACTAAACTTGGTATTAAGAAAAGCTTTAGCTGCTTCCTAATTAGCTGTAAACCAGACCTGCACCTCATTAAACCAGATTCACCTGCAGTGTTCTTGCTGTGCTTGAACAGCAGTCACACAAGACTGCCCCCATACTGAAGGACCAGTAATGATGCTGAGGTGAGTCTCTCTAACTTTCCAATGAATGAATACAGGTCTGTTCCACCAGGCACCTAAGCACCATGGCTGCTCGCTGACAGCCGCAAGGCATCACTGCCACTGTAGTCAATTAAAGCTGCTCCACTGAGCCTGTTCCACTTAACTTCATCTTTTTACTCCACTAAATCCTGTGTAGAGGAGAAAGAAAAGTGCACGAGCAATGACAACTGATGAAAAGCATGAATAATCTGCTAATAAATAAATCCAAATTTGTAGATGTACATCTCCGAAGAGTAAATTTGATTTACCCTGTTTGTTTGCAGTTTTACAAAGGACCTGAATGGCCAGTCTGAAATGAGTAACAGTAAACACAGAGCTGCATAGTTACAAGGTTACTCATTTTGTGTAGAGTAATAATGACAATAAAAAAAACTGCAAATGCTATTATAAAATGACTTATTGATCAGGACATAAAGAAGGGCCTACATTTCACAGTGTCCCTGCAGTCATGGCTGTGTTGTGACTCTTGAATGATTGTGTGTTTGTTTCCAGACTGTTTATTATGCCTATAACAACACCTATTGATTTATTGGTAATGCTATTCTCCTTCTTCTCTTTCAAATGCAAAAGTATGCAGTATTTTTTTGCACACAGGTTCACGCACAAGATTATCAACTCCCGGCAACGGAGCAGGCTGTTTAATGAAACACAAAACTGGAAGGCCTATATAAAACTGCCACAACCTACAGGGGAGCAATATTTGAAGAGTTAAAAAATAAATAGAGCAGGATGTGAGCACTGAAGACTGAAAACCATCTGTTATTTTGAGTTTAAGTTTCCTTTCATCTTGGTAGTTGAATCCAAACAAATATAAAATTGCAGAGCTGTTCTCTCAGTCCAGTTTACACTGTTTCCTGAAAGTACAGATGGAATGTAAAATATTTGTCCACTGTATAAAAGTAGTTCATATAAGTAATTACGGATGGGTGGCTATTAGAAGTAAACCACCAAAAGCTACCAGAACAGCTCCAGTGCTCCTTCACCGTCAGCATTGATTTCTCTAAGTCTGTGAACCCTGGAGAAGTCTTTTAAAAAATCTTCGACCCAATTGTTCCAAAATCTCCTAAAATTATGCAGTTTGGTTGAGATATACTTTGAAAAATCACACTTTTCCTACTATTCAGTGAAGCTGTTTGATTTTTTCCCAGACTGACAACTTCTGGAAGGTTTACCATGAACTTTGGTAGAAGCAATTATGTTAGCAGGCTAAGCCAATGAATGCAGAAAATATTATACCTGGTAAACATATGAATGTAAGCTTTTAGCTCACAACAACACTGTACTTCAGTATCAGAGTATCTATTATGGTTATTTTTAGGTGGTTTATGGTTATTTTCCTTGGTGTTGACTCAAATAGTTTTAAATGCATGCTTTAAATGTTCGCAAAAGACACTATTTTTCATCTTTTTTTGCATCTGACCAAACTCACCCAAAACTTTATTGCGGAGTGGAAAAATTCAGAATACAGTAAATCTGTGTTCACACGCTATGACTCTGCAAAAAGTCTGACTGGTGTAACAGCAGGTCCTCCTCTGCTCCATCATCCCTTTTTTCTTCTCACCTCTCCACTTCATTTCCTGCTCACTGTCACGCTCTCAGTCAGTCAGTCAGTCAGTCTGTCTATCCCCTCTTCTCATTGTCATGGCCTCTTCCACTGTCAGTCCTTGTCTCCCTCTCTGTGGACACATCTGTCCATTTCTCAGTCCATTCCTGCGGATCACTCAGCCCTTTTAGCTCTTCTGCTGACTGCTTGCATTGATCTTAATCTCCTCCATGTTCCCTGTCTCTCAGTTCCTTCTCATTTTCCAGCATATTCCTCCAATTCCATTTCCCCTCCGTTGCATCACTGCACTTCATCCGCCTCATCATTTCTCATCACTTCATGTTATCAGCAAGTGTCTCCCAATGGATCTTCAACCATCAAGCAAACCAAAACCCAGAGGTTCATAAACACACACACACAGGCGCACTAAAACACACACTGACTCTTGTGTTCACACACAGTGATCCTTCAACACCTTAAGGCTTACCACTCTGGTTTCTCCTCTGAAGGGAGAACTAACATGTAGCATGTCTTCTTTCCCTGAGGACTTACATAATGCATGTCTTATATAACCAATTACAAAACATGCCTCTTTTGCTCTTTTTATGTGTGACTACATCCTGTACTGTTCATATTGTCAAAACTGCTGCTGTTCCCTTTGTCGCGGTGTAAAATCAAGAGAAAACATGAATACAGTGTTGTTACATTCTCTTCATTTCATTTTCTCTTTCCTTGTTACTCCATGGCTATGGCAAGCCTGCATGGCACTGTGGCACAGCATGCAATGTATGAACCACGACCTCTTCAGTATTAATGATACATGGTTATGAATTCCCTAACCAAGCCCCAGACAAGGTTGAAGACTAGGGTTATAAAGATAAGACTTCCTGCATTTATTCACTGGATATACATCATGAAGTGTATATTCTCACATGAGCAGACACTTAAGGTTTAAATGTACTCGCACCGCATGTCTTCATTTTGTTCTCCTCCTGTCACAAAACCATCCCCAGGAAATACAGTATGTTGCCTTTTCCCCTCCTGCAGATATGTGGTGCTGAAGTAAATGAACAGTGATGAGCTGATCACACAGCCTATCAAACAGACAGAAAGATCAATGTGCTGGCAAGAATGATGGAGAAAAGAGGACTGAGACTGCAACTAAAGCCTATTTTTCTCTCTCTGCATGTGTGTTTGTGTGTGTGCTGACTAGATTGTTACAGCAGTCAATAGGACTAAGTGTGTTAATCCTATTGGTCCAGGTTGACTTTGGTTCATTTGTGCCGACGCTCTATGCTATCATCTGTCTTTGTTTAGACCTTTATAAGCTGTCCTTATCCTGCATGAATGTTGTTGTTTTTCCAGGACAAACTTAACCACAAGTCACATTTGTTAAATCATCAAAGTATAAAGCTGCCAGAAAACTTATAAAACATTACAAATCTTCAGTGTCACATGCTTGCAATCCAATTATTTCATGCCATTTTGCAAGTGCGCCATTCATTCTGTCCAGTCCATTGTTGAAGCTCTGCATGCAATAACATCAGATTCTGCTTTTTTGTGCTTTTCCAGTGCAAACAAAAGAAATAAACATCTGAATACCAAAGCATTTATAGATGCAGTCGTGTGTGTGTATCTGTGTTTGTTACCTGGCCAGCTCTACTGTGTTGCACCTGTGTCTCATTGTCTCTCCTCCCTGCAGATTAGAGTCTGTTTGTTTTGTCCCCTGTGTGCCAGTTCATCTTATGACAATGTTCCAGAATTTTTTGTTCACTCTTAATTCACCTCAAATAGCCTTTTTTTAATTAGTTTAATTTCTATTTTTATAATACATGAATTTGTTCATTCCTCATACTACATTTCACTGACAGTCAAAGTCCATGTCTGTGGGGAACAGTGACTCACACATCTGAATATGAATGATGTGAATTATGCCAAATAATTGAATTAAGACAAAACAACCAAGAGGTCTATTTTTAACACAAGGACAGTATATTAGAGTCAAGCGAAAAGCTTTTATTATACATGAAGATGGAAAAAATGTTGAAACCCTTAGCCGAGTGACTTATTAAAACTGTGAAAAGCTCAAGCTAGACTCTGCAGAGTTTTTCATCATTTTAATTTTGCTGTTTTGTTAAAGGTGTACAGAAATGGCCGTTTGTCCTGTTTGTCGCGCCGAGTTGTCACGAGCTGCAACACGAGTTTACCCGAGTGAGGAAAACGAATTTGATTGGTCGTTATCGAGCGGGCGGGATATTCAAAGCTTGGGGCGAGACCGAGCTCCGTGTGTGTGTGCGTGTCTCAGACGTTGAATGACGGATGACGGATCCAATGTCAGTGGCTGGTGAATCGTGTACAGGCTGACGTATAATCCGTGCGCCTGCATTATCCAATGCGAAAAAAAAAATACACACTTTCATCCCGGATTTACTCAAAAATAGAATTTTGCACAAAGTTTGGCCTACAACGTCTGAAAGATGAGTTACCACATTAATTTTATGACCCAAAGTGGGCTCAAATTCAATTTTCTTTTCTGTACAACTTTAAGGCTTTATTTTTCTAACACTGGGTAAAACTAAGCTCATAAAGTAACCATTACATCTGATCTTAATCTACTGATTTTTATTTTTCTGTAAATAGCCTTTGGTGTGGCAGTGGTTGTGTGGCTCATTTACTTTCACAGTGCCCTGGAGCTTTACCTGAAGCCATTTTCATAATTGCTTTTTTAATTTTGATTTGTGTGAGAGGGGCATCAAATGCATCCCTATCAACTGGACTGACCCTCGGCAAATTAAGACCTTTAAAGAAACTGTCCATTTCAGCAACTCTCTGTACTATAGAGTTTAGAGTAATCGTTTTTAAAAGATTCATTGATTGAAGCAGCATCACATTGTAACATTCCATTCTCATCTCTAATTGCTGGGATAGTCTGTCTATTTTCTATACACTTTAATCTTCTTCTTTAATCTAAGGAATTTGTTTTTTATAAGGGAGGTAAAGTTTTTGTTTTTAAGAAGCAACGTATTACAGTAAGTCGCCACTGCCTTGATTTACAGGGGTTGGCCATAGGAAAGAATGTGACAGAGACTGGGGCATGGTCACCAACAGCAATAGAGCAATAGTATCCATCTTAATATCAAGAACATTTTGAACTAAATTTGAAGACATCATAATATAATCTATTCTGGAGCAGGAATTGTGCGCACCAGAATAGAAAGAATACTCTTGAGCCGTTGGATTGATCAAGCGCCACACATCTATTACAGCCAGCCGAGTTTGAAACTCCTTAAAGGCTGCTGATATGTGTTTATCTGAGGGAAGGGGGGAACTAGATCAGTCTAATATAGGGCCACAAACAGAATTAAAATCACCACCTATAATAATTGTGTGATTGGGGTATACAAAATCACAAAGGTCTCTCATTTTGTAAGCAGCCTGAGGTAATAACATATCTTCATCATTTAATGATGCATACTAACAATAAATTATCATAAACCCGCCAGTGGTTCATAAGGGCCTTCCCTGAATGGTCAGAAGAACTCTGGAAAATGCTTTTTCAGCTCTTTTTCTGAATCCTTGGGCGAGGTGAAGGCAGGTGAACTTTTGCCCATTCATGGTGACAATAAGGGACCCCGGGTAGACGAGGCCGAATCGCACCCCAGCCTTGTGAAGCTGTTTTTTCACGCCATTATATTGGGCATGTCGTCTCGACCCCTCTGCAGAAAAGTCTTGATAGACTGAGAAACGCTGACCGCTCCAGGCAAGCTGTTTCCCGGTGAAGGCTCTGGTGATGACTTGCTTGTTACAGGGAACGGCGGCTTGGGAATTGAATTTTATACATGTTTTAAAGAACAGCTTCTACATACTTGCTACTATTATTTAACAAAATACTGGACTCCAAATCTATGCCATCCTCTATGTGTAATGCTATTATTTCCCTGTTACCCAAGACCCAGTTCAGATGAGTATACCATCCCTTAAGTTTGCCTAACCAAAGCTCTTTATATCTCTCGACTCTCCTCTGTTAAAACCTATGGCTTAATTTCCAAGCCCTTTTCTCTCCAAAGAGGAGTAAGACAGCCTTCTTTTCATTACTGCTCTTGAACCATTAGCCTGTGCAATAAATTTCAGTGCTGATGTGGTGTGGATTTCTCTGGATATAGTTTTAAATTGAATATGTATGCTGATGATATATTACTCACTAAGTAAACCAGCATCCGCTATAGCAGCAGTTCTTAAATTGATTGATTTATTTAGCAGTTTTTCTGGTTACAAGATTGATTGGAACAAAAATGAGGCACCTAACTCTTATACATTTAAATCTGATTTAAAGGGCGCCCCCCTTCTTTGGAAAACATAATTTCTACCATCATTAAAACCTAAATCTAAATGAAACTGATGGACAGCCCTGCCACTGTCTCTGTGGGGCAGAGATGAAATATTGAAAATGAATGTCTTACCAAGACTTGCACTGTACATATCACCACTATCCCTCTTAAATTTCCCCAAAGCTGGTTCAGAGACATTGAATCCCTCTTCATCCAATTCCTTTGGAATAATAAAAAACACAGAATTTCTTTCAAGAAACTACCCAGATCCAGGGGAGGACTGGGAGTCCCAGATATATATCAGTACTATCTCTCATATAATGCACGATACCCACTAACCTGGGCTTATAAATCTGATGCCGTGGTAGGCAGTTGGCAATGGTTGGAGGAAACTATTCTTTCATGCAATAAGATCATATCATGGATATCCCTATGGTACTGTCCCAATCCCCCACCCCAGCTGGAAATCGGTTCTCTTGCTCTGTGAAGCAGCTGCACAGGAGACTTGGCATTGAGGGGCTCTCTCTCCCATCATGTCCTATCTGGTGTAACTCTATTTTATCAACCGGAGGTGGCACGTTAAATAACAATATCTGGCAGCAACATGGCAAACTAACTGTTGGTCAAATCTTTAGTGATGCTATCTTTTCAGCAAATTAAAAATCAATTTCACACCGCAGACTCATAATTTCTAACATACTGTACATGCACATACACATCTACAGTGGGACTGTGCAGCCGTTAAATCTCTCTGGCTAGACGCTGTTTCATATAGCCTACTATATGTCATCACTTTGGAAGTGCCCCCGCCCCCACCCCTTTTTTTTCCTTGTGTGTGATTCAGGGCCGTAGCCAGGATTTTTGAAATACCGAGGTCATAGTCGTGGTGTGCGGGGGGGGGGGGGGGGGGGGGGTCAGAAATTTGGGGCAATTTTATATTAAAAGGCTTCAATCTGGTGCACTTTGACAGATAAAAACTACACACATCATTTTAGATTAATGCCATTTTTATGATATTATCATCACTAGTGATCATCCAGAGAAGACCAACTGAATTCTGATGAGAACACACCATCTATTACAAGCAGGAGACTAGCTCCTCACACTCGTAGCAGCCACAGAGTAGCAAAAATATTATATTATAAAGTTTAATTCCAGCTCGAAAAAAAAAGTCTGAAATGCAAGGTGAAGGTCCTGGTTGTTAACATAAAGATGAACAGGTTTCTAGGGTGAAGTGTGCACTCTTTTTTTTACCATAGCTATAGCCTACTATTTTTGGGGTGACTTCCATCTGGAGCGTCAGCTGTGTTCCTCACTTTGAAACAGGCCCAGGAAGTTTGTTTGCTTTTCCTTATAGTTACCACAAACATACATCTGACTGCTCCTTGTTGCAGCAAATTTTGGTTTGTGTTATAATTGGTTATTCACGTTGTTTAGCGATGTAGTATTTCACATTTCTATGCATATTTTTTATTAGTAAAATATTGGTGTCAAACTTAATTTTGGTTGTATGGTCTTCTTTGAATGGGAAAATATGAAGAGGTCTAGGTGAAATCAAAATGAGGCAAAAACAGTTGTATTTGGATGGAGTGAATATTATGACACAGGCTATTAGTGAAATATAGCCTAATTAGTTTTCCAAAGGTCAAATTCCACCTGGACATACGTATCTCTGATAATAAAACAGCTGCAAAATTGCTCAGGTTAATTTTTTTTAGCATCTACTTTTACACAGTTAGCCTACACATTACTTATTCATTTGCCTGATATCCCATGATTCAAAGGTAGATTTTACTCTAATGTGATTTTTGTTAGTATTCTTACTAGGCAGAGATGAAAAATTTACATTTTCTACTGTAGCCTACTCCAGACATGTCTGTAGTAATCTCACAGGTCTTAGCTTTCTTTAAATAAATAAATAAATAAAAAAGACTGAAATAAAACTAATGGTTGCCTAAACTTTACACCGTATGCTCTTTGTTAAATCTGTCCAAAAAAATTTTGAAACAATTTCACAGTCTTTGTTTGTGAAATATTTGTGTTTGTGCACCACATATGCTCACATCTTGTGCATCTCCTGGGGGCTAAGCCCCCCCTGTCCTTAAAACTTAGTGACGCCCCTGTCTGTAAACATAAAATGTATCATGTCACTGTGCTTTTCACATAAAGTTGATGGAAGAATGGACAGTGCAGTAGATGCCCCCTCAGTATAGTATCTGCAGGAAAGAGGTCTCTGCTCTCCCCCACTTACTGTAGCTCAACTAGTGCATGCAGGACACAGACAGTAAACGGCGCTGAATTGACCCTATTAAACAGCTGTTTTCTCCGCAGTGTAACAACTGGTTGGAAAGAGCAGTTTATCTAGAGCCAACTCACTCAGTAGCCTTCTCCTCCATGCACGCAGGCTCCGCGACGCGCTGTATCACTCGCTTTTTCCGAATGAATCGCCTTTTTTCCCGCGACCAGTAAACAAACACCGGCGTACGTGAGGGCGTCAATAAACAAGAGCATTATAGGCCTACCGGAATTGTTTGGACAAGAGATGAGTCACTGTCACCTTCCATCTGTCCTCCCTAATACTTTGCACTTTTTATTTTTTTTTATTTCATTCATTAGGCCGAAAAAAATACCGAGGTCATGACCTCGGTGTCCTCAATGGTAGCTACGGCCTTGGTGTGATTTGTCTACGTTGTTTTAAGTTGTAAACACCCACAATAAAAAACTCTTAATAGCAAAAAAAAAAAGAAAATATTTTGTGGGCACCATAGTTGTTTGATAGCTATTCTGTCCATACAAATATATAGTACATACACAGCAATATTACAAACCCCTATTTTGTAGCAGTTTAGGAAGTGGTAGTGTAAGCAAAGTCCAGTTAAATTAGAAATTAGGCCAACCAGGCTTGAAGTCCCAAAAGGATTATTTCCCCATTCTGCTCAAATTTATGGGTTAGTTTTGCATTTGAAAATGAGTCAGTGTGAGTCTGACAGTGTGTGAGAGTAAGTTGAAGTTAAAAAAGTGTTAAATTGCATGCTGTAATTTACTGGGGGTGTACTGCAGAGCATTTTTTGTCTGGGCACACACACATTGGTAACTAACATGCACATTTCTAATTCATTGTTTTTTATCGAACCTGACTGGACCTAAGTCGGAGGACAGGGACTGTGCTGTTCCAGTAACAATTACTGGAGTTTAATTCTGGTATGTGAATTCTATGATGCTGTTTATTCATTGATCTTCTGTCACTATAAGTGATGGCCTCATGAACATTTTATCAGCCGGCCCTTATTGCCAAGTAGGAAGTGTAACGATTGGGCACAGCACATAAAATCACGAAGCATGCAGTCACAGAGTCTGGATCCACAGTCAGGGAAGAGATGCTGTATTTAAGACTACATACAAGAAGGTGAGTTTCTGATAAAGCCACAGATTATATGTGCAGTTAGGAGGTGAAAACCTGGAGAATAAATTTGAGGATGTGATATATCTTACATTCATTATCCTTTATATCACATGTTTCATTATTCAAAAAACTGAATAAATAATTTGAAAATACTTTGGGTTTATTTTATATGTTATTACGATGCAGGGACTTCATAGAAAAAAGTGTTACAATTTTTCAGGAGCGACACAGACAAACTAATTTCTTCTCATGGTCACCGATGAGCACACTATTCACACCACTGGCAAATGGAGGGTTCAACATATGGCCAACAGACACAGAGACACAAAACACAGTCACGCACATTGGTACACACTTGGAAAGACAAACTGACTGACAAACAAATAGAGATAGGCTACACCAAGGGCACTGCTTCCTTTTACTTAGGCTTCTAGGTTTCTATAAATCCTCCATGCCTGCCACACAGTGAAAGCACACTTCCCGAACATTTTGGATCTGTAAACTATCTGTTTTACTGACATCCTAAAACAAATGATACTGTAAATCCAGGGCACATAAAGGTAGGCTAATACAAAACCAAAGGAGACAGAGCCATTGCTGTCAGGGCCCATAAACTTTGGAACAATTTGCCAGAGGAGAATAGACTTGCAGTCAGTTCCCTAATGTTTTATCATGGGATGCCATAAAATTGATGGGGGGGGGCAGTATTCGGCAAATCAGCTTATCACGCAAGGAAGTCACAACAAACAGGTTTTGCACAATGGTTTGCACAGATGTGTGCATTGCAACACCTTCTCATCACAGTCCACGCCATATAGGCTACAGTGCACAGATCAGCTGTTATTAAAACGCAACTCATCAATAACAGGATCGCGACATTGCACTACCGCTAACACAACAAACCGTTAACAATGAATCCACACTCAAACCGAAGCAACAATAATGTTAACTGTACTCAACAAGCTATTATTACAAGGTTTCCATTCCTCAAATGAAGGTGATCAAGTTGTTGAGCCTCTCCGGTACAGTTATCCATCACTGCAGTTGAATTAGCCGCTAAACTGCTGGACGCAAAAACCGATGTTTGTTTACAATTCACGAAAGCAACGTGAACGTACGTGTCACTCACACTTACTGTGCGTTCAGACCATAGACTGTAAAAAGAATGGACGTAGCGTCCGTGACGTCACCCATTGGTTTTGGGGAGTCTGTTTTGTGCCGCTACTACGGGGGTTAGAACCGCGCCATGTTGGATTCTACTTGCCATATTTGGAGCGGTGCGGCCGTTGGCCGGCCGAGAGCCCGCCCACTGGCCTCGTAGCAGCGGTCGCCGGACCTGTCACTCAACAGTTCTGCGCCCTAATTGGCCAGAACTTTAAACCTAATAACAGTAAAACGGTAGAGTTTAAAAAAAATTCACCCCCCTCAGAGTGTGTGCGGGGGTAGAAACTATCGGTTGAGACCAAAAAAATGAAATGTACCAGGCCGTAAATATGTTTTTTAAAGCTGTAAAATCGGCTATTTTAACATGGGGCTCAATTGGAGTTGCTCCCTTCTGGAGCCAGCCCCCAGCGACAGCCGAGGGGATTGCAGCTTTTTGAACGCGGAAGTGAGCCTCACTTCTCAGACCGACAACTGCCCCCTTGGTTCAGACCGAAAGCGTCGAGAGCGTCGCGGTGGCCGGAAGTCATTCATTTTCAATGAGAACCAGCGTCGAGGAGCGTTGAAGAGCGTCAAAGGCGTTGGCGTCGCGTTTTGGCGGCGAGAGCGTCAGGAGAAAGTTGAAATCTCCTGAACTTTATGCTAATGAGCGATGATGCGGAGCAGCGGCAACCAATCAGAGTGTAGATGTCCCCCACTCAACCAACCACAACCGACGTCAACTTCTTTGACGCGCGTCAAAAACGCCAGGGTGTTCAGACCACCAGCGTCGCGGAAAAGCGTCAAGAGCGTCAAGAGCGTCTTTTGAAGCTTTTGGTCTGAACGCCCCATTAGTGGAGTTACGCAATGAGGCAGCGTAGTCTCTGCCTCTTGGCGTACATATAAGCAGAGACGTTCTAATATGAGGAGACAGACCACTCTGCCCGTTTTGAATGGGGAAAGCTGCGACGCCAAAGATGGCGCATGTCCCGCCCCTTTTCACCAGCAGCCAATCACCTGCTTTGCCAGAGCTGAACTAGGCCAATCATGTTGTTGCACCAGCGCATGCGCACAAGTAGATTTACGACAGACAAACCTACCTGGTGGCAACAACAACACGGCTTTAGCACCGTGTGTACTGTATGTGGTCAGGTTGAAAATTTACTCTAAGGTTTTCGGAAAAGTGCAGAGCCACCGGCGACCGGGAGCGGCTCCTCATCCTGGAGGAAAGCTGTTTAATTACCCGCGGAGTTTTAGAGGTTTACTGCCGGCTTGTTAATTTGGCAGCTACATTGGTTGGTCTTAATGAAAAGTGAAGCTTCAGGTGTGTGCTGCTGAACGAAAGAGCTACCTCGCTACGTATACAGAATTCACCACATTCACATCAATAAGTGTTTTACAATGAACCGATCAGTCTACCTTTTCTTTAATTTAACTTTTGAATGTATAGTTTTGTTCGTTTCATTTTTTAACCTAACATTCAAACTGGGCCCCTTCCCCTGGGGGCGTTAGCCTCCTGTCCATGATAGCAGCAGCAGCAGTCCACTCCAAAAAAAAAAAACACACACAGTCCGGGTGAAGCACTGGAGCCGTGGACCGATAGACACCATCACCATTAACGAGAGCCTCTCGTTTTATTGTACCGAGTACGAGAGGCTTGTTGTGAGCTGAGAAGCGGCTGTTAGCGGCGGATGCTAACCGAAGCTAGCGGCGGATGCTAACGCTACCGCTAGTCGAAGTTAGCATCGAGCTAGCGCAGCACAACGCCCCTCATACTTGTTACCGGTCGAGGCTTTAGTTGTTAGTGATGGTCGGTAATCAGTCCGTGGCTCCAGCGGTTCACTCGGACTGTATTTATTTATTTTTAACTGACTGCTGCTGCTGCTGAGACGACATGCTAGCACTAATACATCCATGCTAGCATTCGATAGCATCCGAGACAGCTAACGTTAGTGGGGATCGTGGGAGGGGGGAGCAGACACAGTCACCACACACAGAACTAGGAGCCCATAGGTGATGATTAAGACGGATTTCATGTAAGTCTAGCGTTTATTTTTTTATTTTTTATGCTCGGGCTGCTGCTAGATCACGGATTTAGCCGTTACAGCCGTACAGTAACGGCGGTGTCGTAAATCCGCGCGCATGCGCAGTTGAGTACTCCCTGTGGAAAAATAGCGATTTAAACGTCATTCTGCGGTAAAGTCTATGTTTTTTTGGTTTTTATTTGTATCTTATTTCACTGGCTAGCACGTCTGTATGTTTTTTCCGTCCTGCTATCATGTTAAAGGGTGGATTTGACCATCCCTCCATTCATTTAGATAGGGGTCTGGTCTCCTTGGGGTTTTCGTGGCGTCGCCAAGATGGCCGCCGAGTGGCATGACTTGCCTAGAAGGACTTTGATATAAGTCTACGTGGGGAACATAGGGCGCATGCGCAAACAGTCAGAGGCAGAGGTGCTCTGTGCCTCACCCTTTTTTATACAGTCTATGGCCTCACCTCTGAAATACAACGAGACGGGGAGTGGCTTCTGCAGCCGCTAGGTAAACTCAGCTGAGTCGCGTTTAATAGACTATGAAAATCACCAAACCTTTTAGATTAACTAAATAATTTAATTATTCCTGACAGCCTAGGTGAGGCATACATTCATGATTTTACTTTGATTTGTTTAGCCTAGATGTTGTTACGGTATAGTAGCTACTGTCTCCTCAACAGACTCCATCCTCAATAGGTTGATTAGGAACAAGCTTTATATAGATACAGTAACCTGGCAAGCTAATACGTATATTGTTATCTCTTATATTGTCAAGTGTAAGCAATAAGCACACAATTCATTCATTTTAGCCATGTTTTAAACAGTTTTGCATGAAAGTGTGTCTGTGTTAGAATCTTCCACCATCCCTAAAAAATTTCAAGTTACTAATAAAGTCTTTTTAACTGTATTAATATAAGTGTATTATAGAACAACTAATGTGGTCAGTTCACAAGTTTGTCATGATGACAACAGTTTTACAACACTGTTTTGCAATCTCAATTTGTTACTCCACATTATAAAACGGAAAGGTGAAATCCGGCGATCTGATTGGTTGTTAACCGTGGTATATTGAGCATATACCACGGCTACTATTCTAAAACCTTATCACAGCGCAGGCTATCACTCCGCGTCAGGCACGTATGACTGGTATGAATGGAAGTTGTTGTCATGTATCCATGACAACGGACTGTTGCCGTCCGTAGCAAAAGACAGCTGATGTTTTTACGATGTTAAAAAACGGACTAAAGTAGTTGAATTCACATGTTTAAGGTGAAGTTTCACCTCCGGGGACGGTTAACAATGGTAGAGGGGACTGAGCAGTGACTTTCACCTGAAAAAATGCGGAGGAAAAGACGAGCTGCAGAGCTAACTAGGAGCTAACGTCTGGAGAGGTGGGACTATTTTTTCACAGTGAGGCTATTTTATTGGATAATATGTATTTCTGGTTGAATAAAACTACATGAAATTGATTGCGTATCCCTCTTTTATATTGCCTTTATTCGTAACCGTTTTATAAAAGCAATATATCACTCCAGTCCGTGGTATATGCTCATTATACCACTCCAAGGGGGTTGTCGTCCCTCCGCTTCGCGTCGGGCCGAACAACGCCCCTTAGCCGTGGTATAATGAGCATATACCACGGCCTGTCGTGATATATTGCTTAAATATACAATACTGTATATACAAAATCTATAAATATAATAGGAAGTTTATAGAGTAAAAAACAGTTCTTTTATTTCATTTTTATTTTCTATGAAGTGGTGGCATTGGAACATCTAGCCTATTCATCACAAGTCATGCCACTGACATCACAACAAGACTGTGCTTCTGTTGAGAAATTGTTTCTGCACTATGGAACAAGTGATGTGCTTCACCTTTTCTGCAGTAACAATGGCCCAAGGCTGTTTTATAATTGTTAGAGTATGAAAGGAATGAGAAGCTGGAGTGGTGGAAGATGCCGATAAGGAGAGTGTCAAGGCTGAGAGGCTGGCACAGTCAAACCTCTCTCTAATTTTTCTAAGACTTCAGAGAAGGCCAGTGCACTGGATGGAAAAAAAAAGGAGCCGACAGAAATTACCAAGAACATTGTGCACACTGACACTTCAGATACCAGAGGCAATTAATGAAGGGCAAGTTTTGGATTAAAATGTTTGCATGAGTCAAAGTAACTTGATTTCCATAACACGGATTCATTCAATAAAGGCACTGACGTCAAGAATCACATTTCTCAGCATTTGTCCTCACTTCTCTCCGGTGACCTTTAATCCATGGAGAGTTTAAAAGATAAATAAATGTGCGAGAAAAACTTTAAAGGCATGTAATGATTTACACCTGTTGAGGCCAGACACTTTTAGGAAAACAAAAAGCTCTGTGGAAATATAAATAATAACATAAGACAATGGAGGGGGGAAATATCAAAATACTGATTCTATTCTAAAGCCAAGTGCAATACATCTGAAGACAGTTTGAGTATTTGTGGTGTATGACTAAAGTATTTCTGTCTATCATCTTTCTCAAAGGCAGACAAAAAGTCTTTACCCCAAGTAAAATGATCATTAGCTGTGTTTGCTTATCTAAGAAACCCAGTCAGGCTGCAAACGTCTGATCAAAGATAATCGACAAATGCAAATGTTCACTACAATATTTAAAAGCACATTATCTAATGTCAAACAGAGATGTACTGTTTGAAATATTTGCGCTTGCCATCTGATTTTAAAGCATAACTCAGTCTTCTGGAAATGGAAACAGCACTCTTAAGCACTACAGACGACAAATTAAATGACTTTGACATTTTCAGACATTTCTCTTTGTCCAAACCATCACTAAAGACACTTGTACATGCTTTCCAAACTGCTAATGCCGTGCACAATTGTGGACTCGGCTCCGACCCTTCAGGACGTGACTTTTTTTTTTGATGCACTGAAAGGCCCTGCTGCACAATTCCTCATAGAAATGCTTCAGTGCAATAAACCAGTTTGACCTCTGGGGTTATCTGGCAGTGGTCTGCTTGTTGTATTGAGGGTCAGATCAAAGAAATGAACCCTCCTTTAGTTGTTATGGTTCTTCCAGAGAGTGTGTCCTCAAACTCTTTTAGAAGCAGCCATCATTTTTATTCATTGCCTTTCAATAAAGCACAGAGGGAACTGAACAGTACTAGTGTGCGTGCTTGTTGTGAGCAACTGTAAATGGATCTCTTATGAAATACGCTGTGAAATGAGCTGCTGACAGCAAAAGTGCCAAGGTTGTGTATGGGGGTCATGAGGCACGAAGAAATGTCAGAACAACTCAATTACTTGCTCTAACTTCAACTTGTTTACATAATCACAGAGTCAGATACTTATCATTCAATTATCCATCCATTTACAATAGATCATGTTTATAAAATGATTTTCTTGGTGTACTGGACTTATATTAGAATATTTATGATTTAGCCCATATCACTTGCACCATTCTGTGCTTGGTTGTGTTTTCTTTCTTCGTTTGTATTGTGTGTTGTCTTGTGGGCCACCATCATTCTTATAACAAACCACTACATATCTGCTCTGCATACACTCAGCTTGCCATTTGCCAAAGTGTTTGACTGTCTGTGGGTGCTGTTTGACAAAATATTCCAGAAAATAAACATGAAACAATAAGCTCACCTACATGTGATGCGATGAGGCTTTGTCACGTCAAGGACATCCTCAGGAGGGCGAGGTGATGACACCTTTAATAAATCAAAAAGCACACATCACCTTCAGACAATTATATTGTGCATAGTGGAAGATTTAGGACAATGGGCCAAGAGTGGCCTTGACCTTGAGAAGACAATAGGTAAGTGTTTGCCTCTGCTTATAGTGTATACAGTGTGTGTACAATCATATATTTGTTGAAGCTCAGGTAGTAAACTAGTGATTATGACAAGATAAAATGTTTCTTCATTAAAGAGATGCATTTAATATTATTAGCTGCTGAGAGTGAAATATGGGATATAAATCTAACCACTCTATGAGAGAGAGAGAGAGAGAGAGAGAGAGAGAGAGAGAGAGAGAGAGAGAGAGAGAGAGAGAGAGAGAGAGAGAGAGAGAGAGAGACACCTTCTAAGTGACACATAGGGAGAGTAACCATCACAACCATCCTCTGACACCTAATTAACAAGTGACAAACGTCTTACACAGGCCAAAATCTCATATCTAACTCTTGGCTTCCTCCTGTGGTATTGGTTTCTAGGTAACACTCACCTCATTCTTTTCACAAGTGCATGTATGTAAATGCAGGTGTTTATGTGGAGCGAATAAATTAGACTGGGCGTAGGTGCAGTGTTAGGTAAGTCAGTTTATGTGGGTGGAATACGCAAAGTACATTACACACAGAGAAGACTGTGTTTATTAGGAGTGACATACTTTCTTTTTCCAAATGTAGTCCATTAAAAAACTGTGCTCACCTTGCTGAGTGAATGATCAACTGCCATGAGCTGGAAAATGGAAATTTCTGCTGCTGGAATCTCAACATGCACATTCCTTGAGTCCAGTTTCTTCAAGAGTTACTGTTAACGTGTCCCTGTGGAGGTTAAATAATTGGGAGAAATGAAAGTAAAATGGAGATGCATTCAGTAATGTACACTGTGACGATACACATGCAAACTCACCATATCTTGTGGTACGACAGCTTTCTGAATGCCTGAGCCGTAGTTGTTTCTCTCTTCAGTGTCTGTGGTGGTGTTAATGCTGCTGTGGGAGTTATTCAAAGGCTAAGCAACGTGTCATTAGTCATTATATTTCTCTCCTGCTGAGCAGTAATGTTCTTTACTCTGTCTGGTAAGGGCTGGTAAACACTGTTAGTCAGCACAGTTCTGACATGTCCCAGAGGAGAGGATGGTGCAGGATGCAGGGCCTCACACTCGCTCTGCATCTCAGTCACTGCATAGGTTCTGCTGACATCCGTCTCTGCTGTTCCTGTACTGTGGACAACATCAATTATCAGAAGTGTAATACCTCATTCATTGGAAACTGATCCTCAAACTTATCAGATTATTATCATCATTATGATAAATCTTAGATAGATAGACTGACTGCTCATGCCTTGTTAGACATCCAAAAATTTTGCTTTGACATGTGACTATTTTAATATACAGTGATATGACACTACACTACGGTCCTATGAGGGAGACAGTGACATGAGCAGGGAGAAATAATAAAGTTATTTTTTGATATGTGCATACAGATTTCATTTCAATACCAATACAGTTGCTCATAGTAATCAATGACAGTCACCAATATAGACAAAGCTCACCAATTAAATGCAATCAAGACTCACTTATAGAAAGTTTAAGTCATATATGAAGTTGAGAATGTGCTTTTCTCTCCATCAGGCCTGATGTTGTTTTAAATGGCTTCAGTCACTGTATATGTGAGTATTTAACGCCATCTAGTGGTCCTATGAAGAAAAGCCAAACCATGCAAACTGAGCGGTCAGCAAATTCATCATACAATGGTCCTGAGTGACTGAGATAGAAAGTGTAGGAAGCTGAGAAAGTTTGTGACCTTTTGAATACTGAAGTGACAGAGAACAGACAAGTAATGTAATCAGGGGAGAAAGACTGTAAACCCTGAATGTAAGTGCAGAGCCTTCACAAGACAAGGAGAAGCAGTCGTACATAAACTGAAGGCAGTAGGAGCAGATTTTTTTTCAGAGTTTTATTCTTTAAATTATTTTATAAAATCTCATTTACATTTCAATATCATCATCATTTATATATATATATATATATATATATATATATATATATATATATATATATATATATATATATATATATATATATATATATATATATATATATATATATATATAACCAATTAACAATTTTGGCTATTTTCCCTTTCCACCCCAATGTATGCCCACACATTGATCGTAAGGTCCATACCCCTTCACATAGACGTTGTGCAATGATCCTCAGTGCCAAGGTGGAAGGAGGAGAGGGAGGAGTGACAATGGGTGAGGGTACGTGTTAGGTTGAAGGAGAAGAGGTATGGGTTTGGGCCTTGTACAGAGCATGCCAAGAAAGAGTTTGGGAAACAGGGAATGGTAAAGGGGCTGCCTAAGTACATCACCACTGTTAATATCAGTAAGATAACCACACAAAGAGGTAAAGGGAGTATTGACTTCCACGATGACTTGAGTGTGTCTGCTGTGGGTTAAACCAATCATGTTCAAATGGCTCAATGTATTCCATGACACAAAATAAAAATAGCTCTTTTGCTTTTCCAATGTCAGTAGTTCATCTCCACTGATGAATGTAAAATAAGCTATGACCTCTGACAAGTCATTTGTTCACTAAACAATTAAAACAGTGCCTACAAACTTAGCAGCAGCCCTGAAGACTGTTTAGCCCTTTGTAGCGACCTCTACAAGTTATCAGTCCACTGATCTGAGTCATATCCATGTCCAAACGTGTGCGGGTAGGTATCTATGTTGATTCTCTTTCTAGGCTTCTTAAAAAGGCCAATGTCTACATACACAAGGCTAAAGTTTAGCAAAACCACACATTTATGTTACACCAACTGTACATCCAGGCAAGCCGCAGGATTCTGTTCTCTACTCCAATAAGATATTTGTTCTTCATTTGGCAATATGATCACTCTTGCAACATGGCTCAATACTTCTGAAAGTCTTTTTTGTTGCTGGTATGATTTGCAATGAACAGAGTCGAGCAACTGAAATATATCTATGTTAAATATTCAAACTATTTAGAAAGGCTTCATTAGATGAAAATACAACAATTGCACACCTCCCCGAAGGTCACTCAAGACTTTTGTGATACTCTAGTTAGCTAATGTTGACCCACAAACGCCCTTCAAAAATCCTTAAGCTACATCCAAACAGTATCAAAACATCCCTTCTTTATGCTGCTTAACATGAGAAAGACACAACGCAAAGTTTGGTTTCAAAGGGAAGGAATGAATAGAAGTATGAGATCAGACTTCACCCCCTGTTACCAAATGTGTCTTCGCTTGCACAAGAAAATATATATTAAATTTGACTTCTCTGTAAGTCTACAGTATTATATATATTGTATACAATGTGTTAATTCTTGTAAAATCATTCACATTGGTTCAATATCACTGTCTTATAAACCCTGTGTGGAGCTTAGTCAATACTGGAGTGTATTTTTTATTAACTGTGAATTACTTCCTTAGTTGTCATGGGACAGGTTAAAATTCCTGCAGCCTGGCAAAACCATGTTAATGTTTAACCTACAGACTGGTAAAACACAGAGCAATATAATGACAACAGCAAAAAAGGAGAGGACAGCTGAATGAGCTTAAGGCATTTGGAGGATATCCCTGACAGATCATATAGACTACAGTAGCCCAAACAGTCTGTCAAAATAACCCAGACTTCTTTTTTTTAATGTGATTTAAAATTAGCCCTTGATGGGAACTGCAACGTTAGGAAATTATATTAATGGAGAGTCAAATCCAGATCACTAAGAGTCTCCTCTACATTTCTGACACTCAACAGTTTTAAATGTTAGCAGAGTTTGATGAGCTGTGATGACCCCAACCTTTTCCACAGCACGTGGCATCGACTTGCTCGAGGGGACTCATGTTAACCACATCAGCCTCCAATCAAGAGCCTTTGGTCTCCTAGGGTCTAAAAAATGCAGAATAGCACACATTACCTAACAAAACTGGAAATTTTACAACAAAACTTAGATGACTGCTTACTTGGTATCACTGTGGTGTACGTGTGGGTAAACAAAACATGAATCGCTGCAGTGCAAAATATACAAAAACTATCTTGGTAAAACCCAAATGCTAAATGCCTTTAACACAAAAGCAGAGAGGCTGTGATTCAGCATCAATTAAATGCCATAGCTGCTCACTGCACTAGACTGCAAGATAGTGTAAACAAGACTATTTCATGAGCAAAACAGTTTACAGTACTATGCAAACGTACAACACCAACACTAACCCGTCTGAGGGTCTCAACCAGATTGAGCTTCACAAAAGGTAGTATTTGTTGTAGGGATATTGTACTTAGTTGATTATTTGTAATCTACAATTGCTCATGTTTTTATGTCCACAGTCTTACATAACTGTTATCAGAAATGCCTGTGCTTTGTTGCTTAGAATACAAAGCCCACGCAAAATAAATAACTTCTGCTAACCTTTAAAATTACTGAACGCAAGAAATGTTTTGTATTCAGCCAAAAACACAAATAGCAAATTAGAGAATGGTAATATAACAAATGCTGTATTTCTTAGGGCTAGTTTTAAACCACATTGTCCTACTGGGTGTATAAGCTGAAGCCATTTGAGGTAGACAGAAACCGTGTCAGTGTATACACTTTCATACTGTCTAAAACCAATCGATAGGCTCACACACTCTCCAGGAACTGCACTCACTTGATTTGTGGCCTAGTGTGAGGCCTCCTGTGACCCCACCTGAGACTGACAGGGAACCACTGATCTGGTAAAGGGGGCACTACAACATAATGGACCATGGGAGGCTTTGAGGAGTGTAATGAGATGGGGTCAGGGGCTTGGAGCTGACACAATTCAACAGGCTATTTACCAGAAAGAAGTCAACACCACACATCATAAATGTCTCAAGTCAACAGCAGCATTTAAACCTCAGTCATAAAACCAGAAACAATTGAAGGTTTAATTTACAAGGCATAATCTTTTAAATAGAATATATGGCATCTGACCATTGTCTCAGTATATCCCTTTTACGATATCTCCCACCCCACACCGACAGACATAAGTTTATATCCCTAAAATCCCAATGCTAGACCTCATGCCCATTTAACAGTCTCACATTGTTCTAGAGAATAGAGATTAAAAATATATACTATTGACTTATTGACTTCCAGTGTACGATTTCTCAGTTTTTCCCTACTACTGTTCAAGTTTAAAAAAAGATCTCCTTTGTCAGAATGCAAGCTCAGAGGTCTTTTCTACACATACATACACACACACATTCACTCACTCACACATATATATATATATACACTGTATATATATATGTATATATATATATTTATATATTATAGGATTTTTTAGCTGAGAAGTTAGGCAAAGTATATATGTTCATTTGGACGGAATTCATTCAAGATGAGAAGGAATAAACTCTCTTTTCTCTAGTTTCCCTTTTGAGAAGGACAAAATTTGAGGAACTCGGGAAGCGCTACAACATCACATGACTACTCAAGAGCAGGTAGCAAGGTAAAAGGAAGAAGAAATAGATAAAAGGCCTGAACTTGTACAAGGCAGAGAGATGGGCACATGATATGGCTCTCTGTGGCATGTGCATTCCAGGGCCCTACTGACATAAGAGAAAATGTACAAAGTTCAAGAGACTTTTATAGAGAGCAAAATACCATCAGATAAAGGGGCAGGTAGTGAACGAGTTGTTTAAGGGGGAACAGAGCTAAAGCAATAGTGCAAGACTACGCTGCAGGTTAAGGGACAGGACGAGAGGGGAGAAAAAAAAAATCTGTCTGCCTGATTCACCGGTACACCAAGTGAGATATGGTGCCAGATTTAAAGTTAAGCTGATGGTTGGGCACAAAACTGTGCTGGGGATTCTTTCGCGTGCACATATCCTTTGCATACAAACCCATGCACGAGTCACATGACACCTTCGAGCAGTTCACACAGGTGTGTGATGCACCTGGTTTGTTGCAAAACCCGCATCGCGATCCCCCCAAGCTTATCCGGTCACTGCTGCCGCCCTTTGGTGTTGTCAAGGCAACAGACTTGCTTTGAAACAGCTTAGTGGACATGAGGGGTTTTTCCACCATCTGGGGATGCGGATGGGGGTGAGAGTGCGAGTGAGTCAGTGTGAGGGGGTGCGGGTGGAGATGGGAGTGGGAGTGAGTGTTAGAGTAGACGGAGAGCTTTTCTTTGACAGGGATGTATCCATCAAGGGGTCGCGGGGATTTGGGGTGGTAGTCCTGGAGGCCACAGCAAGGGGAGGGGTCCACATCATGGCAGGCAGAACAGAGGATCATGTCACACCTCTGGCAGGAAGCCATAGTGGAGCAGCCGAGTCCACAACCCTGACACTTCACACTACCATGAGCTTTGAGCAGCCAACTATCCCTCGCATCCCGAGGCTCTCTGGATGGAGGTCGAGATGGGGTCTGCCTTCCTCCTGTCCCACCCACCCCCCTCTCAGTGTACAAGTCAATCTCATCCAAAGAGGACAGGTGGTAGGATGTGTAGGTATCAGCCGGAGGAGGTGACTGAATTGGGAAGAAATCCGCCACAGGGCTGTAGGAAGGTGGAGCTACCACGGAGAAGAGAGATGTCGAGGTGCTGGGCCTGATGATCTCATCCTTCATATCCTCCTCTGCATCCACAAACAGAGGCTCCTTCCTCAGACTCAACGAGGCCTTCAAGACAGGCTTGTTAACCGCCGCGTGCCAGTGACCAGCCCCATCTGTAACATCCACAGACTTTGACGGCCGGCTACCTCGCCTCAGGTGGTGGGCATGAGGCCTCTCTATATCCAACGGCCGCACAGACAGGCGAGCCATGTCTGCCCCGAGGCTGTCGCGTCTGCGGAGCGCCTCGGCACAGCCAGCTGCATCGTCTCTGCAACCTCTGCGGAGTTCCAGGGCCTCCAGCTCGGAGGCTGAACCGCGGGCCAGAGCCACTACCTCCCCCAGAAGACGACACTCTGCCTGGGCCAAGAAGAGCTCAAACGCCAACTGGCGGAGATGATTTGTGCCTCCTGGGTGCTCCTGCAAATGGAACTGCGAATCATGGTCACAGGCGTAGCCAATGGTGCGCATTAGAGCCCGGAGTTCAGCATCAGATATGGCAGACTGCAGATTGTACACGTATGGGCCAGTGAAGGTCTAAAAGAGAGAGGAGTTAATCAGCATTAGAGTCAGTCAATTATAAACACTTGACACAGTAAAGTTAAAATCTATCGTAAAAATAGACAGCGCATGCAATTTCTCTGATACAGGTTTGTTTTCTACAGTATTCACAACCTTTACACATGAAGATCATTTAGGGGGCATGAAAAAATATCAAGCCACACAGAAGCATTTAAAAACAAGACTACAGAGATTACAGAGTACAGTGTTTACTTTGTCATTTTGGTTGCAACGCTTCCTTCTTTTTTTATAACACTATATATGACACCATGGTGTGAGCATGAGCAGAAAATACTGACAAAACTAAATGGCAATTTGAGCAAAAATTCCGGCCATTGCTAATGTTGGTCAGCCTTGTAACTTTATTTTTTGGAGAAGATATTAGGTGTTTGATAATCTGTCGAGACAGGCCACATTAAAATCAAAAAGTTAATTTGCAGCTTAGAGCCTACATTTCGAATCTGTAACTATTCTGTAGGATCTCTGTACTTAAGTCAGTGCACTCTTTGTGGGCACTAGCACAGTGACTACAAAGCAGGAGGTTGTGATACTCAGCATTTGTTTCCAATGAAAAAATGTGAAATCTAATATTTACATTCTAACATGATTAAAATATATTTTAATTTTTCTCAGTTTCCAGGTGTTCATTCTGTCATAAAGAGAATGGGACATCTATGTATGCAGGTATGGTCAACACCAGGTGAAGTTTACTAACTCACCTTTATACACCTGAACTCCTTCTTCCAAGGAAAGAGCAGGAGGTTGGTGCAGATGGTTTCCAGGGTGTGGAAGGCTCTCTCCAAACTCTTGAGGTTTCCCCCTCTCTGGCAGCGGAGCGAGTTCTCCACCACCTCATAGAAACGCACCATTCGGAAACGCTGTGCTGGATCTGGCTGATAGGCCCCGAGTAGAGCTGTGGCTGTGGAGAGCAGGGCCTCGCTGTCCTTGTATCTGCTTTTGTCCCCTTCTGGTGCAATTCCAGTCCCTGCGTATTCCCCTCCTTCCTCCAGACGCCTCTCCAGTGCCGTCACATACCTCCGAAACAGGTCCTCTTTCAACTTGGCATCCATTGTCAGCAGCAGACTATCAGTCAGCTGTTACACTTTTCTGAGAGAGCCTCACCCCTTTTAGCACACCCTGCACCAGGACGCTACATTCAAGCACCATTTTTTGTCACCATTATTCACTGCACACGCTGGCACACACTCAACGTTAATAACGTTTTGGAGAGGTGGGAGAGGAATGAGATGATGCGTCCAATCAGCAGCACATCCTCTAAACAAGAGACACACTTGTCTGGTGCTTCCAGTTGGCGTAGCTAGGCTGCAGCCTGTAGGGATGCCTTCTTATGGGCATCTCTGGTACTGGCTCAATGCCTGACTTGTTTCCAGACAGACAGGCCTATGTCGTGCAAGATGAGGTCAGGAGCAGCTTTTTGCTTCACACTCTGTTAATGTAGAGTTGTATCTATTCCATAGCTTGGTTTCAGCATGTGCAGAGTTCAAGGTCACTCATCATGAAGAAACATTCATGACGGTCTGATTCTTCTGCACCGTCTCCCAGCTGTAATGACACAAAAGGGCATTAAAGATATGGAAATCTCTCAGCCTGACGCACACAAAGACACAAGGAAACTTGAGCCAAATGACTTTCTTGGGATACAGTCAAAAAATAACAGTTCACATGCTGCAACCATCATTAGCCTAAATCATGTTTTTTTTAAATAAATCCTATAGCTGAGTAAAAGGATGTATAGCCATCACTATTTTGAGAAACAGAGTCAGTGCTCTGGGTGGGATGATGTGAGGATGTGGACTATTTCATGTCGGTCGTCCCGTTTACAGTTTGGACTGATAAATAATCATAGTGTATGGACATCATAGTGTAGAAGACCAAGAAAAACAGTGAACATAACATTAATCGGCGACTAACTGTTGACAAACGTGTCCCTTTGGTCTGGCGCTTCTGCTTGCGCCAGTGAATATATAAGCTACTACGTTACGGGAGTGTGAGTGACCCATGGTAACCTGCATTTAGCATTAGTTAGCTTGAAGTTAAGACCGCAATATTAAACGTAAGGAGGCACGTAAGCCTAAAATCTGCTACCGGGGCTTGAACCACAGAAGAGGAAGGGCTGTGTTTCCCGTTCACCCCCCTCTGTGAGCTATCCGGCTCTTCCACTTACCCACACACATCAACCTTAGGAAGCAGCATCCGTTTAGCGAGCATAGCATGCCTTAGCTAACAACATCAGCATGCCTTACTACTGCGCATTAAACGCAACACAGTCCGCCCACCCCCAAACAACGTCGGTAGTAAGAGAAACAGTCTGAGGACAGCCCATATATGAATTCTTCCTAACTCTCAAACCCGACAACACCCCGATTCCGTGACTGGCATGGCCCCCCCAGCTGAGTACAGGCTAACACAGTGAACGCCCATTTCTGCGCAGCTGGCTAGCTAACAATTGCTTCAGCTAGCAGGGCGGTCCATCGCTTGATAGAAATATTTGGAGATGATTTTAGGTTCAATTAAAAAATATATACAGTACAAATCATAGCGCGACTCCTATGCGACCACGTCTGATTCTGATTAAACTGAGAGGTCGCACCGTTTTGTGAACAGAAACATCAGCCGCCCGCACATCTTACCTTTAACAAGTGCTAGCTGTGGCTAGCTACGCCTCCTCAACTGGAGGAAATTCCCATCGATACAACGCGCATGCGCTCGGTTCTTCTGACAGTTCATCAGCATCAGGGACCCACGTGCTGAGGAGGAAGGGATGCAGAGCCCATCGTCCACACCACATCACCACCACTAGCAGTATGTGGAAGTTGCATGGGCGAACAATATGTTTGATATTAATAATAATAAATGATAATAATAATACATTTTATTTGTAATGCACTTTACATTTTTATCAAAAAATGTCAAAGTGCTATAGGCAATTGTAGTAGGCTAAAACAGAATTTAGAGCAATCAAAGACAGTTATCAAAAGAAAAAAAGAGACACAATTACAATTCTTTTTTTTCTTTCTTTTTTTAAAGGTAGCCTACGTTTTGAGACCCTTTTTTAAAAAAAATATCAGCCGTCTGCAGAGCCCTCAGATGTTATGGGAGGGTGGTCCACATTCATGGAGGCAGAGGAGCAGAATTGGGCTCGGACTCCAGTTGTGTAGGGTCTTAGTTCTGGGGGAGAAACTGTGTATGGCTTGTGTATGTCAAATGTTTGGGAGACAAACATGTGATGACATTAGTGCAGTATTATGTCCCTTTATAACTTGCTAAAGTGTATTGCTGTGACTATCCTTTCTCTCTCCATGTCAATAATCCAGAGATCAGACCATCAGTTGCAGGACTTCTTGGTCCTTTAATCTCTGGAGATAATGTAGTTCTTCAGGCTGTATGTTGTCATGCAGCGGAATGAATTCAGCACAGACCAGACACCTCTCAGATGATATTGCATGATGAGTAGGAATCTAAAATGGTTAATATTTATGCACAGTAGGCTATCCGATAACAGAAACTTCCAGCTGGTAACAACTTTTAGGAAACTATAATGGCTTTTTTGATTTTGAAATTATCTTAATAATCAATTCAATATGCTCCAAATTCAGATCCTACCGACAGTCAGTAGCCTATAATCTGTAGCCTAAAGATAAACTCAGTTGAATAGTAGGCTAATATGGAACGGTCAGCAGTTCCAGCTTTTCCAATGCAATGATTTGTTTTTTCTATGTTGTCTTATTGCAGTTATTTTGGGCAGTAGAGTCAAATTGCCACTCTACGTGGGCAACTTTGACAAATCATTTTATTGATCAGTCAACCAGAATATATATATATATATTTTTTAAATGATTAGCCAATGGTTGTTCACAGTTTTTATCAGCAATGGGAAAATAATTACATTTTGTAGTTTGCTACATTTTAGAAAGAAATAGCTATCACACCGCTACATTTATTTTTACAGACAAGGTTACACTAACACTTCCTCCACGCTGCTGACCATATGCAAATAATTTAGTAGCCTAGATTTTTCAAATGTAAAGGTTGTGTATTTATCTTAGTTCACTAGCCTACTTAAGTAAATAAAGTGCCACTTCCTCCCCACCCCTTTGTTTTTATAAAAAATAATAATAATTTGCGGCTGTTATCATGTGTTGTTATTGTGAGCCATGACTCCGCCCTCGCGCTTTTAAAGCACAACCAGGAGCCGCTGACGTAGACACCGGGACGGTCGGTGGGGGGCCGTCTCACTAAAGAAAAGAAATGGCGATGCTCGGAGGGTTTAGCGCAGCACAGCACAAGAAAAACGTCTCTGACGGGAGCAGCGACGTGTCAGAGTTCGTCTGTCCAGTCTGCCTGGAAATTTTCGACAGTCCTGTGAAGACACAATGCGGCCATACGTGAGTATTTAGTGTTTTTTACCCGATTGTCCTCCCCTCAACCAGCGTCTGCCACCAGCGATGCAGCCGTACGAGCTAAAAATACTCGCGGACGCTGGCTGTTTTTAAACGTGTCGTGCACCAGACTCGCAAAACGCCCACCGAGCTTGTGCCTGCTTCTGTTGTGATGCTGTTATTTCATTTCGCTCGCATGAATTTTCGCTAAGAACTAGTGCCAGCTCGCTAAATCAGTTTCAGTTTTGTTTACATCAAAGAGGAGGCCTCACCTGGGAGTTGTAGTTTCGATCGCTATTGCCTCAACTTGTCAAGTCACTCAGTAGGACTACAAGTCCCTGCGCCCTCTTGAGGTGGGGACTTTCCATCTGATTTACAGGAAGCTCTTGTCAGGGACTTCACAGGGATATTGTAGCAAACGGCAGTATCCAGTTTCTCTGGTCTGACGCTGTGTTTTAATTGCAGTCTATAAATAAAAGAAATAGGCTACCTGAGTCAACTTCCCTCAGATCAGCAGAGGTCAAATTAAAGTAGATCACATGTGCTTATGTTTCCTGGTTTCAGGAGAAGTTCAGGTGCATGCTGTGCATCACATCACATTATGAGTTCAGAAACCGTAATAAGGTTTAGTCTGTTCCTGGATATGTCACCTAGTAGGCTAGTCTACAACAAGCAGAAACCAGGAGACAGTGAGATGGTGCAAAAGCACACAGATTATCAGAAACCTGGTTTCTCATGTTCTGTGTAAACATCAAATTTCCCAGTATCAAAACAAGAAAGAGACTCAAACCCCATTATGTAAATGTCAACATGCTCAACTTGTTCATCATCAAATTCCTTCTCCGTTCTCTGGTCAGGTTTTGCCAGAGTTGTCTGCAGGAGTGTTTGCGTCCACAGAAGCCTGTTTGTGCTGTATGTAGGGCCTCGCTGGGCCACTGGACTAAAGCTGCTGAATTAGAGGCCATCATCCAATCATCCGTGGCAGCGTGCAAGGGGTGTGGAGCTCAGGTATGACTACAAAAGCTCACACAGTGTCCTTTGCTTATTTGTGCTCTGTTGGGTTTTTGGATACATGGGTGTGTAATGGTTTAGACAGATCACTCGAGTATGGCGAGAATCATTATCACAATGATTTTCCTAAATATTGAGGTCACCATAATTTAACATGATTTCTCGTTAACTTTGGAAATGCCGTGCATTTGTTGACCCAATTTTGAAACGAAAAGCATTGTGTCTATGTAGTCATTCTGGTTTAACATGATAAAGGTTCCGGTATCTGACTGTGGGATTGCAACCAAACAGAGCGGGGCCTTTATCTACTGAAAGTTTCTGAACCAGCAAACTGCTCAAGATGAGACACACTTGCATTATGTTGCTATCATGCACCAGAACATGGGGGTAGGAGAGTTGAAAGAGCAGAGTTGAAATCACAAACCTGAGTCAACAATCACATGATGCAGGTCATGTAGAGGTGGTTACTGACAATGTTCTCTCACTTTTCAGATTGGCCTTTCTCAGATGAGAGGCCACACAGCCGCTTGTTCAAAATACCAGGACTACATTGAGGAGGGTGTTAGGACCACTGCCCAGACCCAGCCTGTCATCATTAGGTGAAATAGAGCATGAATAAGAAATAAAAATGACTCGGTCACTGTTCACACAATAAATGCTCAATATTTTATACGAGCAGGCTGCACAGTGGGACATTTCTGGACACTTGCAACATAAACACAAATCTACTGTCATTGAGCTGTAAGAACGCATCATGTTGTTCTCACCTTCATCACAGTAGAATCTACTGGAGTCCAGTCTGATCTTACCAAAGAGATATGAGCATTAAACCCATATTCTCCCACTTGCTCCATTAAACTACCTCATTCCTCATCCCTTTGTTAACAAATCAGTCATCCTGCAGGGTGAAGCCATAAGTGTACCTCTGCAAAGTAAAACACAGTGGTAATGGATTATTGGTTTTTCTTAGCCCACTGCACAGGCTGAATTGCCATTTTGTTTTCACTTGGAAATACAGCAAATTCTGAGGAACATGCATTTCTAGTGTGAATGTCCTTACTAATTAGATTGTGGCCTTTATTGTTCATTTTCATCCGGTTTGTTGAATTGATTAAGAAATGGCACCACTTTGCTGTGAGGCAGCGTTTTAAGTCCAAAAAACCCAGAAAAGTTTTATTTTAGAATGTGGATATCTTCAATATATGTCATGTTATCAATATTATATTGATATTTTAACCAATATAATGGTTAATACCATGTGATCCATTGTGCATCAAATACAGAATCCATGGCATGATGTATTTCATAATTTATTCTTTTTAATTGGTTTCTTTCCCACAGTCCAGTGCCAAATCGCTACACCTTCACTTGCCCCTACTGCAACTGCCAGAACCTCGATCAGGACGGACTGGTTGAACACTGTACTTCCCAGCATGCTCGAGACACACGTCAAGTAGTAAGACATCTGCTTTTCTTTGTAATTCCACCGATTCTGGGATTACACATCATATCTGGATGTAAACATGGTAAATATGTTGTTCCCTAATGTTTGTATTTGTCTCTCTTTGTCTGCTCAGGTATGCCCCATCTGTGCCTCAATGCCTTGGGGGGACCCTAACTACAGGAGTGCTGACTTTTTCCAGCACCTGAAGATCAGACATACCTTCTCCTATGATACCTTTGTTGTAGGTTGAGGCCCTAAACACTATATCAAGTTTATTTTTTTATGTTATTGATGAATGAACTTATGTTGCGTCTGATTTTATTTTCAGGACTACTCCACAGATGAGCACACTATGATCCAGGAGGCTCTACAACGCTCCCTATTGGACAACTGAAGTGTGAGGAACAATCCACCAGGGGAGAAACCGAGTAAAAGTGAGGGGGAGATGCTGATGTAAAGTCTTGGGAAGACACAATACCACACTCTTTCATCATACATCCATCATGCGGATGGTGGTACTGCATTACTATGCGTAATCAGTTTCACTTGGAATTGATATTGTAACTATGAATCTATAGGTTTATTATTCAGATAATAAATCACGCAATATGGTTAATAAAAGCATATTGTACTGTCTGATTTAGGAGTGCTACTGTGTTTCTGGTGTGATAATCTCTTATCTTCCCCCAGTTGAGTCTGTAGATTTAATAGTTTGTTGAATATCTACTAAACTATGTTTATTAAGCTGTTCCTTCATTTATGACATGGTGTCATATAGCCAAAAACTTCCAAAGTTTTAATTAAAATTCCCTGTTGTCAATACTTGATGTTATAAAAGGGTTTGACCACTAGGTGGCTAACTATTGCCAGCAAACAACAAACTTCACTCGGTGAAGTCATCGGTCCAGTAACGTTAACAATAATATATAATAACCTACTCGAGTGACAATGCATGTTTACTCTAAAAAGAGGGGGGTTGTTTTGTTTTTTTGTTCCGGAGTTTATTAGCAGATGTGTTTTTTTATGCTGTTCCTGGGTGAAGTGTGTGTGAGAGAGAGTTTGTGTTTGTTCTGTTTTCAGAGATCTACTGGAAAGAATAAATAATTCGAGGGTCAAACAAAGCCAGAGATGGCTGTTTGCTTTATTGTAATGTTTCTCCCTTATGTCTTTGTGCCTGCTGGTAGATCTTGTGTCTGACTTCCAAAACTCATAGGGCTAATACTTCATCCAGTCAACCAAAACATGCAAAGTAGGGAAACATCAGTGTAAGAGGGCAGTTCTGTGATTTTTCTTTTTTTCTTTTTTTTTCATTCATGTGGCAACAAATTCTTTGCATGTTTATAGCCATAGGAGGGCAGTAGAGTTCCACCGTTCTCTGGCCATCCATGACAGCAGCTGACCCTGACCAGCCTCCTGGCTCTGTTGCAAGGCATAATTTAACACAGATTTCATTCTATAAATGTTCTTTACTCAATGTGTTGTTCTCCAACTTAGCGTTTAACTGGGTTTTTGTTTAAATGCAGCATGCAAAAATATTACAGGTCTTTAAACACTGGTAATCAGAATAACCATAACTTCACTTTTTAGATAGTTGATGACACAATATGACCCAACAGCAATGTACTGCTCATGCCCAGTGTCTGAAAAAAAAAAACAGTTTGTTTTTCCTGATTTTCATGTTTCTTAACATCACTGCCAACAGTTCTGAAAAAAAAATCACCATAGTTATTTGTATGCTTCCAAATCCTGGCAGCATGTGAAGTAACAAGAAATGTGTTTGACTGCTTGATTTTTTGCTGGATGTTTTTGTTTTGGGTGTTATCTTGTGAATTGTGTCTATTACTTTACATCAATGTTGTTTTTCAGCGAGTTGTAATCTTCACAAATCAACCATATACAGTTGTTCAAATCTTCACACAGTTGCATTGCATTTGTCTTCTACCAACAGGTAAATAAAACTGCATACACCCCGATCAAAGTAGCTCTAGAGCAGAACCTTAATGCCTCTTCACGTAGTCTTTGGTGCCACTTTGGCCTAGATGTTCATTTTTCTCTCCAGTAAAAAGTGTAATAATTTTGTATGTGTGTCTCATGTATATTGACCTTTTTTTTCTTTCTCAATATATCTTTCATTCTCTTTTGTCAGCCCTATTGTCAGGGGGTGCTAAATCCTGATAAATTAAAGCTCTTTAATTATTTAAACCCTGGCCCCAGAAATCAGGCGGAGTGATTTATACCTGTGTGTATGAGACTTGTGGGGGAAGAAACAACACTCACTGCTTTGATGGATGACCACTGTGTGTGTCTGTGTGCATGCGTGTGCGTCTGGTTGTGCGTGTGTATATAGGTACAATCACAAGGAAGGTATGTGCAGGATGCATCAGTTGAAATTTTGGATTTGCACAGCTGTCATAATCAAGCATTGGGTGCAGCTGTGTTTTATTGAAAAGAGCTAAAGTAACAGTGGGATGTACTATATAAGGCATCCTCTCTGCAAACCTTTGTTCATGTATTAGAAATCAGGGCAATGCTATGTCACACCAACAATGATCTTGCCATGTGATTCTGCATGTATTTGAATGTGTGTTAAGTTTATGATGAAACTTAGGCCCTTCGGTGTACATTGTCCACAGGGAGAGAAATCCCTCTCATCTCTGTTCTTTCCTTTGTGTGCTCCTTGTATCTGTAATTACTGTAGCTAAATTATATTACAGTTTCTCACCTTGCTCTACGGAGAATCTCACCCACCAAACTTCTTGATGTAGTCCCCCCTTTCTTCTCTTTTCTTCTCTTTATCCCCCCTCCTCCCCGATCAGCTTTTTGCTCCTGGCAGATAGAGGAGAGATGTTAGCTGTGAGAGAACTAACGAGATACTCTAGTGCTTCTGGGCAGGAAGGAAGTCGAGCCGAAAAACATGGCAGAGAGAAGTCTTTCTTGTCTGTTTGGTGGCGGTGCTAAAAAAAAAAAAAAAAGGGAGAGGGGGGCCAAGGTGGGGAATAGGAATAGGAAGAAAGAGAGGGAAAAGGGGAAGAGAAGTGAACATATTGAATAAAAATTTCATAAAGTTCAGCATGTGGTTTCTTTGATGCGAGCAATAGATGGTGTGTGCAGTCTGCAGGCTCTGTGGAGGCAGCAATTAATGCTACATGTGCCCAAAGGCACACTGCGAGAGTCGTGGGGACGGTGGCTTGTTTTAGAAGTGTGTCGCACCATCACTCTACCCAAGACACCCCTTCACCAGCCCTTCTGTTTTCTTTTAATGTATTGTAAACCTCTTCCACCTAAGTCTCTTGTGATGATGATTGAAATCCAGCATCCCTGAACTGTAAGTTCATGCCTGTTGTTGGCTGTCTAAACCAATAATCACCAAGACATTTGAACAGTCACAGATAAAACTACCAGATGTTCTGTCAATATTTTTGTAATAATGTTGAAGCTGCATCCTTTTAAGTCATGAGTCAGAGCCCAGCGCCACCCACATTCATTGACTCCTCTCTGTCTGTCTGCTTGAGTTTTTGGCAGCGGTCTCAAAGTATTTCCTGTTGGACCGTGTCCAGAGAGATGGTCTCCTCTAGCTTGTTTCAAATCCATCATGAAATGCAGTGTATCTGCAGTCAGTGACTGAGGGATTAGGATGACTGACTCCTATCCATCACCTTTTCCTTTTGGTAGAAGAATACTGAACATGAAAAAAGGGGTTGTGCATCTGTGTTTATTAAAATAGTTTTGTGTCACCCCGTGCGATACACAAATAGTGACAAGAGATAGGAACTGCTCAAATGCCTAGAAAGTTCGTTCTCTTTTGGTCTAGCTCCCTCTAGTTTTGCTGAGGCAGGTATCTATGATGAGGTGTGGGGCGTGTGAGAAGAGCGCTGGGAGTTTGTTCACCGTAAAATTCCTCAAAGTCAGGAGAAACAGGAAGAGCGGGAATCCTGCCACCCGGGCACTGCAGCTCGGCAGGCCAGTTCTCTCAAATGTTTGAACAGAAAGTGCCAGTGGGCTTCCCCGACATCAATACTGGTTCTACACCAACTCTTCTTCCGCTTTTAAACTCTTAACAACCGACCCCCTACCCCAGCCAGACACACACACACACACACTTCTTGTGTTGCTAGCCTAAGAGCAATGAGTGTTAACTTTGATTTTATAATGCCTGCAACCAATTTGGCCCTGTATCAGCTGAAATGAAACTTGCACATCTTGTGTGCGTGTGTGCGTGTGAGTGCATCTATTTTCGGGATCTCTAAAATCTGACTTCTGCCAATATTAAACCAGAGGGCTCAGAACTGCAGGGACAACAAAGTTTTATTTACTCTTGTCTGTTCTACATCACATGCAGAATATTTGGATGAGGAGAATAATTATGATTTGATCAATTTTGTATAAATCCAAACATGGGACTTAAATTTCTTCTTGAAGCTGCTGTTGGTGACTCCATGTAAATAATGTGGAAATGGAACTCCTCACATCAGTTTTAGGAGCGTTTCAAAAAGCTTGGAAAGTTCTCCAAAATCACTGTTTCTGCAGAAATATTCTCCTGGAAGTGAAAATGAATATGAAACACGTTGATATAACTATCAGGAGAATTGCTAATCATTGGGTGCTCATTTATTTATTTATTTATTTGAAACCCACACAGCCACTGTACTAATATTTGAAAGTTAGGCCCTCTAAGGTGTAAACGAGGGTGGGGGGTATGAAGCCTCTGGTGTACGTGTTGTGTGTGTGTGCGTGTGATTGGGTCACAATGGAATAGCAGACCAAGTGGGGCGAATGGATCTAAATATTCTCCCCTCCCTTTTTGTCCCCCTGTAGACCAACTAAGATGTGTGTGTGGAAGAGAGTGAGGCCCAAGGCTATTATTCTCCCATTAATTTTTCCATTTGAAATCAAACCTCAGTGGGCGTGCATGAGGGAATCAAAGGAGGCGGAGGCGGAGGGGGTGTGGTGGGGGGACTAAAGTGGGCATAACCTATGAGGATTGGGGGGTGTAATGTTGGTTGTAGCAGCGTTAATGTCCAACAGGGGAGGCAATTTCACTTTCAAAGGAGTCCTCTTTACTTGTGAGACTGTCTCCCTGTCTCTTCCTTGTCCAGCAAAACCCTGAGGGAAAACTGCTCGCTATTAAGATATAAAACCGCACAGTTATGAGAATGGTTGAGGTCATACAGTTTCTGCTTTGACTAGTTGAAGGGGGGAAAAAAACAAAAAATATCAAGCTGATGTTTTTATCTTCCTATCCAGCTCTTGCTGACACACAGGTACATGAACAATACACTGTGTTGGTGCAAATATTCTCATTTTACTTGTCTCTGACACTTTCTACGACAAAAACTTTAAGCCCATTCAGGAAATCTTTCATCCTCACATTCCTCAGCTACACATAGGCCTACATTATAGAGAAGACCTGTTAACCTTAAATCCTGTTCCACACCTACCCACACAAACACGCACCTCCTCTACCTCGCAGTTCCTTTTCAAGTCTCCTTCCAATTCCAATCACTCCTCTCCACCCTGTTTCAACCCCCCTCTTTGAAAAAAAACGCCAGTGCTTGCTAATCTGTCAATCAGATGTTGTCCTGTTGTGGCGATGATGGGGGTCCGTGATGGTGGGCCATGCACCTCCAGCAGCTCAGAGTGGCTCGATGATTAACCAGGCAGGTAGCGATTCAAACTGCTGACAGCAGAAACACACTGACAGCTGATTTGGAAGACAATGGTCCCGCTCCCTCTACTTAACTTGTCATGGCAGTCAAAGCACCCTCTCTATTAACTTCTGACGTATCTGGAGAGATGGAGGGAAACACTCATTTAATGCATTGCGCTCATATATATGAATATATTCACACAGGAACAAACACATGTAAAAACAGACCTACAGCTTGTCCTCAGAAGTCCTGATGAATGGCCTCAGTGTGGGTTCAAACAGAGCTTCTTGAAAGTGAAGAACAGTATAACATTATTCAAGTACTATAGGTCGTTGTTGTGATATTAATGTGAAAGGCTTATGGGAAACATCACAAGATGTTTCGTCAGTATATGCAGAACTGAAGGCTCAGTCTTCTGTCAGAGCTACAGCAGCACACAAACACAAAACCCAACACTGCCTTGTCTCTCAGATTAATAGTCCAACACTTCCCAATTATTAACCGCCTCTGCAGTGTACCATTCATATTCAGTGCTATTTACCTCCCTCCACTTCCTGTCCTTTGTGTCTTGTGTCTTTACAGGAGGGAACGGACGACGCAGGCAGATCTGTCAAAACAGCAGCAGCCCCCCAACCACCAGTGGCTGCCCGTAGACAGCCGTCCATACACCTCCACCGGCTCTGGTCCCTCCTCAGCTCAATGAGTAACTAAGCTGCAGGTACTGAATCAAACTGCTGACAAGCATGTGGAGGGGGGTGGATGGGTGGGGAGATGGGGGCTGTGTAGGTGGATAGATAGAAAAGGAGGGGAGGATGAAGATGACAATGGCATCATTTTATATCCCACCTTGGTGATGTAACCTTTAACTTTGCAAGAAAAAAAAAGAGAAGATGTGTCTCTGTCTTGTGAGTCCAGGCTCAGTCTCACGGTTTCCTTTCCCCCCTCATTTCTCCCTCTCACTCTCTAAGTGGCATCCTTTGATGGGCTGTCCCTCTCTCTCATCTTGTCTTCTTAGACAGATGAGTGCTGTCAGCGCTGCCATCACTGCCCAGCTAAACATTAATGACTCTCTTGCCTGACAAGTGTTGGCGGGGCAGAGGAGAGGTGAAAGGGGGACGCCTCTGGACAAAACCAGGGATGAAAAGGAGCAGTGATGGCTTTATCTGCTTGACAGATTCTCCTTTGTGTCTCTGAACTTGCGTATATGTATGTGTGCCATCAGCAGATTCTTGGCTCGACATGACGGTTTTATTGCCCTGTTTTCCCTTGTCTCTGAGGAGATGGACCTCTTTGTGTTCCAATTGCCCCTCATCCTTCCTCCTGGCATTGCTGACATTCCTTCAAGTTTCTGTGCATGTGTGAGTCTATGTGTGTGTGTGTGTGCGTTTATCTGTGCTACTTATTTGTAGGTTTTCACGTGTGTTTAGCTCACAGCCCTGTGTGCGTTTCTTGGAGAGAACATCCTGGACTTTGATGTTGGCAGTGGTGATGCTGGTGATGGCAGGTCACAGGGAAGAGGCATCCCAGAGGGACGGGTAGTGAGAGGAGAGGAGGGGGGGAAGCTAGATGGAGGGAAAGGCCTCCGCTTGTGGTAGAGTCAATGTAATCTGTGGGTTTAGAGGTTGGAAAAAAAATACACAACTACAATGTCACATTCAGTTTTCTCCAACGTGATATAATCACCCTCTGGAATAGTTCTTCTTATTATCCTTCCACGGTTCTGCTGCGCTGCTCCTTCCTACTGCACCCACTTTTTCCATACTTTCACTGGTCTCTGTCTCGCTCTCCATGTTGTCACTCAGGCCTATGGCCTCTTTCCCTCTTCTCTCTTTTGAATTATTAACTCCCCAGCTCAGGGGAGTGAATAGGTACTGCTGAGTAGACACAGCACAGATCCGGCATCACATTGCCCACATTTCGGAAATCCGTCCATTTAGGGGGATTACATTGCGGCTCCCATCACCCCCCTACCCCATACACACTCAAACACATATCTAAACACATGCTTTTGAAGTTGCGCAGAGCCTTCTGTTATTATGAACAGCTGATAGCTGGACAGTGATAAACAGATAAACAGACAAGTGGTTATATCTTCCTGGCAGCATTCCTTTACTGTAGAGCTGCAGGCCTCCTGTGGTGCAGCCGCCCACTCTCCTGGCTTACTTCTCCCCAGGCAGCCTCTATCTCCTCTGGATTCCCGGAGCAATGATTAACCCTGGTTCTGATCAATGCTTCTGCTGACTCTGATACATCACTGGATCCTTGCAGCTGCCATGTAAAGGAAGCGTCAACTCTGCACCGCTCATGACAGAGCATGGCCACTCCATCACACAGACACACACATGCACACACAAGAGGGGGGGGGAGGCCAAAATAACAGGAACACCTGATAATCCCATGCAATTCAGTCTAATAGTCCTGCTATAAATACTACTGCCGTGACGTTTATAATTGTCAGTTTTAGTGAACTGTATTGGAAAGGAGTGTATTGATTTCTTAAGTGGGTTTGTACTGGACTATATTATATATTAAGGTGTTGATCTTACTTTGCCTTCCCCTTGAATAAGTGCATTATATTTTAGCCATGCACCGCATGTAACACAAATAATAATACAAAGAATTGTGTAAAAATAGGATGTTGTACAGAACACATGTTGAATTTTATTTTTTTCCCCTGTGTAAGCAGTTTAGGGGGACTGACCTAAAGGGAGGTGAAGAGAATGAGATAAACATAGCAACAGAAGAATAAAATGAAAGGAGGAACGAAGCGAAACATCGGCATCGCTCATCACCCAGTGGTGCTTTACCTCGACAGCAGGGGGAAGCCCTGATTTCCTGAAGATGACAGGAAGCACAATAGCAGAGTGTTCTGTCAGCACATCCTACTCACAGAGCCAGGTTAATGATTCTGTAGCCACAGCTGAGATGGAGAGAGGGATGAGCAGAGGGAGGAACAGAGAGGAAAAAGAGGTGGAGGTGGCTGGCATTCAGCTACACTAAGGCCGTCATTACAGCTGCATTAGGAATGATGGTGTGTTTTTGTCATTTTAATTACCTTTAATCTGATCTCTTCATACCCGGGCCGTTCGTTAATGAGGCAGAACAAAAACTACATGTCACACATGTTTAGCATGCATCCACGCTATCAGTCATACAGCTAACACGGCACCATAGTTACAGTGAGAAAAGCTCTTCCCTCACATATGAGTTCTGCATCTCAGCAGAAAATAACTCAGTGAGGAACAAGAACAATAAAGGTTTAAAGCGCACATATCCATCAGTGTGCAACATACACACCTTACTTGTGATTTTTTTGCCTCATAAAGACAGAAGCTGTCCCTTTAAAAGTTTTATTACATCAGAAAAAGAGCAACTTTTCAGTCTTTCAGCCTCTGTACCTGACAGAGTCGAATTGGCTTGAAAAGCTTGAAAATATCAAACCTTTTATTATGTAATAAAATATAAAGGCCTTGGATGGCACAAACCACTGCAACAAGCTATACGCAGCAATGACATTTAATATTAAAATTTACTGTCAATATCATAGTGATGCACAGAATTAATATTATAAATTTGGCAAAATGGTTTTGAGATAGTCTTTATATTTCAATCTTGTACATGGCAAGTAGCAGCCAAAAAGTTCACTAAGTGTTTATCATTAAGATCCTGTATAATACTTTGTGATAAAATAGCTCACTGCCTTTGCCATTTTATAGACATACTGGTGGTTATTGTCTTTGTCTTTAATGAAATTCAGTAATGTTATATTTTGAATTTATATACTTTATGATTTGGTACCTGACTGGCAGACACAGGAAATCCTAGAACTATCAGTCGAAACAACTGTAAGAGTGGAGGGGTGGCAAGGGGGGCTGAGAGTCCCTCCTCCCTTCGTCTCTATACCAGGACTTGGTTAAAGTATTAACCAACTGCTGCTTAACAATATTGCTGACTGGTGTGTGGAAACAGGAGGGATCAAAGTTATCATGTAGAAGAGAAAGGCGCCTTTCACTGGGCCCATACAGCCTGTCCACTCCATCTTACCAGCCCATTCAGAGCAGCTACACAGAGCAACACTCGAGACACTCCCATCCTCCCACTCCTCACCCCCCCCCATTCTACTCTCATTTTTTATACCGCATCCTTTATTTTAACACTTCCTCTTCCTGTTTTTCCACACTCATCATTCCTAGATGTACATTAAATAATTATTTATTTCCTCTAGAAAACCATCTCCAACCCCCCCGCCCCCGCGCCTCATTCCTCTTTGCAGTCCATCCCTTCCTTCACAACTGTCCATCCATCTCTTCATCTGTCAACTGGCGAAGTAATCACATCCACATTTGATAAGGCTGGTTAGGTGGGTCATAAAAAGTTTATGCTTGTGATGCCGGAGTCTCATTTATTATCCCTGCTAATGTAGCAGTTGGGAGTGGGGACGGGGGTAGAAAGTGTGTGAGAGGTTGAGTTAGAGAGGCCACCACATTAAGGGATCATTACTCCTGTATAGGCTCTGTCCCTTGCTTTCAAGTCCTCTTTATGCTTTATGGCCTTGATGAAGCCAGTGCTCTCTGTATTTAAGTGTTCTACAGCCACTAAGAGTTCAAGATGCTTATGGCACAGGAGGTAGTTACTGTTCTCTAACCACAGAACTACCGCCTCAAGCCCTAATGCCTGTATATGTTTCCCCTACATTTACTCCTCCAGTCAATATTAACATGTGCTGGTTTTCAGCTGAAATAGTTTCATGCTCATGAGAAGAAAAAAAACACAGATCCTATATAAAGGAGAGCACTACTGTTCATAGCAATCTGTATACTCTGTGTATCCCAGTAGAGGAGAAACACATACACACATGCAGATTTTCAAATTTTGCTGCTATATTATGACTGTACAAACCAAGATCTATTAAAGCATAAGTCTGCTGATATTTAATATTTTTCGTATTGGCCATACTGTAAATCCTGTGACAATTAACACATTTGACATAACAAGTGTTATATCCTAAGCCTGGTGTAGCTTATTGCTCTGTGCCATAGAGCTCTGTTGTCCAAAACCTACCTGTCAAAATCATAAATCAGACACACTGTGTCACTCTGTGACATCTTTAATTACAAACATGGGCCCTGTAGTTTATTTTGTGTTGACTGAACATGCTGCTGTAACTCACTAGCTCACCACTACAGGGAATTGTCCCAAGCAAATACAACAATTACTCCTGAGCAACGCTGGCTAAAAACCACAGCGTTCAGCAAATTTGGGAAATTATTTAATAATTTTTTAGATGAAAATGTAGCTATATTTGGGACCAATCAGTATGAACTAATTGATTGATGAGTGACAGTACAAAAAATATTGAGAGACAGGTTAACTCAATGTTTAATGGGATTTTTTGACAGTAAGATAATAATAATTAAAAAAAGATGAAAAGACCAAAATAAAAACAAAATAAACTTGGTCTAATGTTAAAATGTTGTCTGTACTTCTCATAGATAGATATCTTTTACACAGAATACACATAAAAAGAAAAAAGAAAGAAAAATACAGTAGATCATGATGGGACGTGCAGCTGGGACAACGAGGGACTATGGGCATGTGTGTTAGTGTTGGGGGGAGGCTACCCAGAGGCATAGATAGTGATAGATTGGCCTGGGAGAACTGTGATGCAGATCCACTCATCAAGATTGATGTTCTGCCATTCTGCTTTAAGTGCAATTAAATTGGCCCCTGTGTTAAAAAGCCCAGCCGATAACGTGGCTGAGGCTGAGATTACGCTACATTTCCCTCGCGCTTTCCTCCACCTGCATCCCTGCCACAGCCACTCAGAGATTTACTTTACATTCTCAGCCTCATTGGACGGGAACTTTCCCGGCATCCGGACCCGTTTATGGGCTCCGATTTACTACTTTTTATGCACAGCTCCATTTTTTCCCACATAACCCACAAAGTAGTTTTTAAATCAATGGACCTTAAAAGTTTTTAATCACTTTCTGGTTGTTGTCCTATACCACAAAATTGATCACTTGTACATTAGTGCATGTTTAATGCGTAATAATGCACGGTGATTACTGAGAGGAAGGAAGTTTAATGCCTTCATGAACAATTCCAACGTAACTCATCTCTGGCGGCCATTTTGACAAGCTTGTCTATTTAGTCCTGAAGCAATAGTCTGAAGTAAGGGCAAGGTCACGAGGAGATACACAGCTGCTTGTTTTCCCTTCTGCTGCATTGAACAGTCACTGGACTCACTTGGATACTTCATAATGTACTCAATTTCCTGCTAAATGGAAATATTTGCAATAATTCAAATTGAATGTCGATCACAGTCCAATCCATCTCTCTCTCTGTCTCAGTCTCTATTCTGCTGCGGGCCTCGCCCACCTCCGTCAGTGTCAAGTTGTTAACCCCGTGTCAACAGTGGCGCAGGGCGTATTTGGACCCGGTTGATGGATGGGTCTTGGTGGACTTGTCCCACGCAAACATATTCTCAGAGTCAGCTGAGAGAGGTGCAGCGCGTGTGTGTGTCAACCCCTCCACCCACACACACATGTCCATCCGCGATCAAGTCTCCTAACTCAGGCAGTATGGTGCCCCTCTCTGACACCCCATGTCTCCAGTTTAGACCCAGATGGGTGGAGCGCTGACCCCACTGTCACAAAAAGAAGGAAAAGGGGATTCAAGTTTTTTTTTTTTTTTTTTTCCCCTGCAAATGGTAAACTTGACCCATGTCCCTCACATTATTACCTTTCCTTGTGAGAGCTTGACATCCTGTTCCCTTAACAAACCAGAAAAATTTACTTTGCCAGCTCACCCCACGGGAAACATGTAATAATCAAGGGGAGGACCGTCACAAATAAGCATGATATTTTTTTCTGTCATCATCTGTGGTATTAAATTTACATTTTACATTTAGATATTCATTATCCGTTTTTCATTGAATTGTCTTTAAATTAAGATTATAATTTGCTGAAAAAGTTAGAACATCTTTCCATAACAGTTTTAAAAGATGTCAGGGTAACACTTTATAATAAGTACACACTATTAAGCATTAGTTAAGCATTAATAAATACTGAATTCTTCATTTATAACGCATGAATATTCATTAGTATGTAGTTTATAAAGTTAGTGCTTATCAATGATGAGTAAAACATTTTTAACTGTGTTTATAAACTACATACTAATGAGTATTCATGTTATAAATGAATTCAGTAATGCTTAACTAATGCTTACTAGTGTGTACTTATTATAAAGTGTTACCGATGTCAGTAAATTAAAAAATATACTTCATGACATCCTGTAAAACTGAAATAAAAAAGTTGTTTCGTGAGTTTATAAAATGCACTAGTTGAAATGTTTTATTTAGTCCCTCTCTAATTCAGCAAATGTTTACTTACATCACATCTTTTGTGAGACTTTTGTTGATTTTTTCTTTTCTTTTGTGTTGTTTTGTTTTTTTCACAATCAATGCAACAGAAAACATCAGCCGCAACATTATAACACCCTGCGCTAGTGAACACATGGTTTGGGGCAGAGATGGCATCAGCATATGACTGATCACTCGTCAATATCACGAGTTCATCCAGCACCATTAGTCATCCGCACTGCGTCCTGTCACTCCACACAGCTGCTCGCCGTCTCTCTCATCCACCTCTCATTTTTCTCTTTCTGCTCAACTTTCCCTGTTCTTTTTATTCTCCTCACCAAACTCGCCCGGCTTCTAAGGCATTCCAGTCATGGGTTATGGGGCCTGGGGGTGAAAACAGGCTGAATAAAAAGGAGGAGAGGAAAGTGCCGAGGCTCATATGTAGGCGGGTGAGTTTAGTTACATGCCATGTGTTCTTTTTTTTGCTTTTTGGAAAGGGGGGGTGGGTTGGGGGGTTGTCATAATGTGTTGTGTTGTCCACTCAGGCTCAGAGGGTCAGATTAACAAGGAGTCCAGGTCCCTCTTTGCAGTGGTCCCCTCACAGGGCACAATGACAGGGGCGATCCATCACTTCTGTCCCTAACAGGGTGGGGGTCAGAGGGGGTGGAGGCTGTGGGGCCGGGCCTGGCTCTGGCTGCCTGATGGAGGGTTGCGGAGAACAGGATGGGGCTGGTTAAACTTTAACCAGCTCTCTTCCTACACACTGAAGACCGCATTCAACCACCATTCTCTGCTGTGGGAGATTCTGATGTTTCATCAACCCAAGATCCATGACCCACCGCCCACTGGGACCCCCTCTCGCCCACTCATGGGCCCCGCGCCCACCTGCTTCCATATGGATCACTACAGCAAAGCACCAAACTTTTGGCTGTAGCGTGGGAAGCAAATGACTCTGAGGCCCCCCCCTCCATCTGCACATAGAGCAAGCAGCTATATTAACCCAGCCCTCTGCACGCGCCGCACAGACCTCTAATATACTAACCAAGACTGCATATTCAAAACTGCCACACTTGTATTTGTCTGAGGCGGCGTCATATCTGCTGTCGGTACATTTCCACCGTGGATCAATAGCAATAGTCTCCTTTGTGATTGTAGCAGGGGTAAGTCCTGGGGCACGCCATGGTTATGGCATGAAAAATGATGGCTGGCCTTTTGATAGTCATTTAATACACAGTTGCACACTTTGATAGAATTTGGCAAAAGCCTCTCCCCGGTGAGTTAACAATGCGTACTGAAAATCATATTTCCATGGCGGCCCATTCAATCTTATCCCCCTGTTCCAGGAAAAACTGCAGTGACAAATGGGATGTGAGCACAGTCTGGGTGGCTGTGGGTCACATCAGGTGCAGAGCAGGTTGGAGGTGTTAACCCAATGTGTTCCTGTTCACTGGTCCAATCATCTTCATTGATTGAGGCGATGATTGAGAGGGTCCTGCCTTTGTTTACGATGCCAGCAGGAGGAGGTGAAGGCTGAAGCCAGGGGGTGAGCTATAAAGGAAAAATGGCAAATAAAGAAAAAAGCCGCAATAGTCTGCTGTTTAGGTGTCATTTCTATTACACACACAAAATAGCATTATGCACACTCAACAGTCAGTATATTGTTTAAATTATATAATTATCTAAAACGAGGCAGAAGGTTTCTCTAATTTTCAGTCGTTTAAGACTCCATATTTGTGCATCATCTCCACAGTAGCAAGAAGCAGTTGTGACAGTCTGAGTTAATTTGATTTGATGAGATGACTCGGGCCTCCATGCACACTTAATAATGCAGTAATTTCTGCCCATTTGACACGGCGAGAGTGAGGGAGTGACACTCTAAGAGGAAGGGGTGAGGGCGAGGATGGTGAAGGGGGTTGCGTTGGAAAAGAGAGTAGGGGGGAGAGAAGAACAAGGTGCTGCTGGGTGGAGGAGAGAAGAGGCGAGGGGTCTGAAGTGAGAGAGGGAGGGGCGTCGGGGAGCTGTCCATTTGTACAAACCTAAGAATCTGTCATGTGTCCGGTCGTGTTTTCTTCGCTTCAGTGTGAAGGTGGTTTTGACAGCCAGGACTTTCTCTCCTTCATCCACGCTGCAAATGACATTACGGAAATTGTGTTTGTGGCGTTGCCTAGGCCAGGGACTCCTGGGAAACTGGCAGGGTCACAGGTCAGGTAGAAAGAGAAAAGAGTGGGAATGGAGAGAGAGAGAGAGAGAGAGAGAGAGAGAGAGAGAGAGAGAGAGAGAGAGAAGAAACTAAGACTGAATAAACAGCAGACTGAATTTAAAATCTCCGATACTGCTAAAATAATGACAATAATGCTCATTAGTCAGATAAAACCAATATGTCATATACTTGCAAATTTGGCACAGTGCTCAGTTTAATTTGCTTCAGCGTCAGCAGAGCTCACCTGGGCCAGGATGTGCAGGGATTACTCCTTGCAGCGTATAAACAGGGCTGTGTCGCTTTGCTTCTTCTAGTCTCTTAGGGCATGCTCAGACTCCTAAATATTTCAGCAGTAGAAATGAACTGCTCTCTCAGGGGGGCAATCCTGTGCCTGATTGCCCTGGCCTGACGTTTATAGCCTGGGTAGATCCGGGTCGACCTGGGCCGGGCCATGATCCCCACCATGCAGGTTCATACATCCCTAACCTTCACTAACAAGGACCAGGGGATCAGCAGGACCTCTTCCATAAAGTATAATTACAAGCTAAAGGCAGGATTTTGTGCTCTTATATGTGTGTGTGATTTCCCCCTTTACAGCTTACAATCAATCTTTAATGAGCCATTGAATATTAACTGGATTTGTAGGAACTGAGTGTCAACTCCCATGAGTGTAAGCTGGAGGCCCAAGGATTAGCAGACGGTGAAGATGGAGGAAAGATGGGGCACATGGAGCGTTTGAAAGGTGGGGGTGGAGTGTTTTACATGGGGTTTATATGCAAAAAGTGGTTACAGCCAATTACAATTACAATCATTTACCATGGGAAGGACAACCAGGGTAATTGTGGTCTCAGTACCCCCCCTGAAGCTACTACAGTAAGTGCATTACAATAGGACAAACACTGGTGCAAGAAGGATGAGGACAAAAGTAGCAGGATTGCAGATCTTAGAGATGTTAGAAGTGTCTTAAATATGAAAAATCACAGCTCAGTTATGACAGCTGTTGATTAATAACATTGAAGATAACAGAACCCTTGTCTGGTCCCTCACACAGACCTCCACAGGCCTGGACCCTCCAGCAGGACTGAGGCAGCTCCCAGGACTCTAACCCCCTGCCAGGCAATCTTTTTGTCGCTGTGCTGCCTGCTACTGATTAATGGACGTAGTCTTGTGATCAGAAGGCTTGGAAGTAGCTGAGGTCCTGCTCTCTCTGTGACTGAGAGCTACACATGGGTCTAGCGGACTGAGACAGATTAGGCCTTGATGCTGACCCCTATGGAGAGGCCTCTGGGGTGGAGGAGCAGGCCAGGGGGCCCGGGGATAATGGGACCCCTCTCACACCTTTTAAAAGAGAACATGTTTATGGCTACTTAGAGGAAATTGATTTGATTGTGCCAGAAACGCATGTGTGAACACCCCTGGCACTTTTATTGGCTATTTGTCTTTTAAGTCACAGCTGGAGAAATTTATGCCCACGTTGGGGTTTAGGAGAGTGGGTGCTTGGCTGTGTGTGTTTGTGTGTTTAAGAGAGTAAATATTAATATGTGTGTGTGCATACAGGCATGTGTGCATGTGTGTGAGGTGCATGAGGGCAGGTCATGATAAGCGATGCACTGTAGGTGCACTTTAACTGGGTGTCAATCATTAAGTATCAGCCCTAATGACTAAAAGCGCATAATGGAGGCAGTGGCGGAAATAAAACAACAAGATTTGTTGGGACACATTAATTCTCCGAATTGATGTCAACAGGCAGCTACTTTGCCTCGCTCGTGTTTCCTGGCTCATGCATCTTGACTCTATTAAATGACAAATGTTTGAACATGAATTTCAGCTCATGGTTTAATTGAGCCAAAAAACTGAGCATTTCCTTTCTGCCTTTGGGGATTTTACTGTTTCCTTTTTTTCACTTTGAGTGTTTAGAGAGTACAAATGTGGGGCAGTGAGAGATTAGGAGTCAGAACTGCTGATTGATAAGGTGATGCATCTCTGCAGCTGCATATTTATTTGTCATAGCAGACAAACGCAGCGTCAGTGAAGTTAGTTTGTGGCTATTTTCAGACCATACAGGTGCACTTAGAAAAAAAACTCTTGCTCTCTTCTCACTCCATCTGCAGTTTTTTTTTTATGTAAACTATATTTTGTAACGTATACTAAATTTTGCTTTTCTGCAATTCTCTCTGATCACTCCACAGCTGTTTCTCAACTTTTCGAATTGTGACCCTAAAAAGCAACTTATGTTCCTCTTCTCACAGTTTGCATATGTCTCTGAGATGTAAGCAGTTTAACTACAGAGGGATGTTTCCTTCTTTGATGATTTGAACATGTTTTTAGTGACCAGAGCAGGTAAAGCCACCACAATAACAAAACACATTTTCAGAAAAGTTTGATAATAAATTGATTTTTCCCTCCTTCATATCTTGAATATCACCTCACATGCCCTAAGATTTATCTTATGAGCCATGGGTAGATCCCAACTCCAAGTTAGCATCCACTGTTTTACAGTTATGGGAACATTGCCAAGGAACTATTCATTTATCAAGCCTATTTGTTTACTGTGGTTTTTAAAAATCTAGTAATTAAAGTTATCTAACATTGTGTAAATCAGTCTGGTGAAGAGAATTTGCCAAAAGGCCAGCAGAAGCATGTTCATCTGATCTGGGGGTGCCACTCTGTGGGCCCCCAGAGACCATTATATTCCTTTGTAAGCAATGTCACATCAAAGTCAGGGAGCTTTGTGTGTTGCGATGGAGGGATGATGGGCTGAAAGAGTAAAGGTGAAGAACATTCTCACTCTGTTTGATACAGAAACAAGGGGGAGAACCTCATACTGCTCAAAACAGACTGATTTATGCAAATTGCAGAACCTTATCGATTGGTAATTGATTTACCTTGATACATGCATTCGCGGCTGTAGTAGTAATGCACTGATGTAGGGCCCCGCCACCTCACAGTTCGTCTGTATTAAGACAAATCAAATTCAGCTGTCCATCCTTTCTCTCTCTGCTGCCATCCATCAGCCTCATTGCATCTCATCGCTGACAAAACCAACGTGTCCGTGTGTGTTGTGGTTGAAACGTTGGGGCGAGTGTGTGGATTTGATGTGTGCAAATCTGACCTGATCATATGAAACCTCCACTCATCTCTGCACAGGGCACAGGGACACTGCATCTGAAAAGCATGATGGGAACAGGCAGAGAGCAACACATAAACACTGATGACTTCAGACAGTGTAACAAACAAAACGAAAGCAGAAGAAGAAAGAGTATTCACTAAGTCATTGTGATCTAATGTCTCCCAGCAACTTTATTATGGATCTATTTAGTTGCCATTTATTTACATGCAGTATTGATTCTATTATCCTGCTGGTAAAAGGGGTTCATAGAAGCTTGTGTTCGTCTTAATGATGGAGTGTGTTTGTGTGCGTCAGTGTACATCTGCACGCCGACACTCAAATCTATTTAGGCCATAGAGTGTATGTTAATGTGTGTGTGTGTGAGAGAGAGTTATTTGGCCACCCCCAGGGGGACAGGGCTTCTGCTCCTCTCTCTTAGGTAATGGAAGCAATGTGTCCATAATCCCAGTGAATGACTAATAAAAGAGAGTAGCGCCTTGGGCCTGTTCCCTCAGCAATATTATGGCTGGGTATTAAACTGAGTGCCTGTGTAATACTGTCAAGTCACTGTTTTCTCAAACACATTCCATATGCACTTTATTTATTTATTTTTTCTTGCATATATCTGTATTCGCAAATGAAATCGAAAGTGCTCTTTATGAGAGGAGATTGTTCTCATCGGTGTAAAAGCTGTTTATAAAGTCCTGGATGCGTGAATCATCACATCGCCTGCGTTGGATCCCATCGAGACACCTGAGGCGCTCATGAACGCAGCCTTAATGGAAACCAAACGCTGCTTGAATACTAATAAGCCATGACACCATAACCCGCAGCCCTCCACCCGATACCCCCGTACTCTCTTTAAATGCTCTTTAATGGCCGTGTTAGTGTTATACAAGACGCTCATTAGACACTTTAATTGGTTTGGCCAGTGTTGACAGCAGTGTTGATTGGCCGAGCCAGACTATGGAGTTAGCGTGGTGGTTTGTGGGGGTCAGTGGTACGGTGCTGTTGGTGACTAATGTGGTCATAGTGGACACAAGCGTCCAGGCAGAGGAGCTGATTAGGACGGGCAGCAGGCGGTGGGTCTCCCTGTGGCAACATGAGGTCATACCATCCTGGTCCTAACTAGTGGTGTCTATGAAAATCAAGGCCAGCAGGGGTGGGTCAGTTTGGACTAATTAGAGGACAGCTGAGTTTTTAAAATGATCAGCATCCTGTTTTGTATTGATTACGCCAGTTTTGTGGGGATGATGTCACCTTGCTCGGCTCTGTTGTTGTGTCTGATACTGGTGACCAGAGAGTTGTGGTGTTGCTGCTTTCTGACATCATCTGTTAGAGAACCGAGCTAAAGGGAAACTCCACCGATTTTAGCAGGTTGTTCACAGGTTGTTGGAGATTATTACTGCAGATGTGAGCGGACTCTGATTAGCTGCATCAAGTGATGTCACTTTTCTGGAGACTACAAGTTTGAACTGGGGATGTGTAGTTAGAAAAGTCAGTGAAGTGCAAATAAGACTAAGGGTCATACATTTACTCACCACAACCCTTGTAGAGATTCAGGAAACGTGGACTTCAGCAAGGACCATGTTAGTCAAGGAGAGGAGATTTTCCAAAGAACTGAAACAGAAATAGTCTCAAACATGTATCTTTGAGTTTTACTAAAATTAAACAGACAGTAACCCCCCTGTAAATGTGTACTGTATCTGCAGAGGAACATTTATGGCAACATTTATGTCAATGTTATAAAGTCACGAAACCCCACGAAAGAGAACTGCACACAGGAATGAGGCTTGTGCTCAGGAGATTATCAACTTCTAACGTGACATTTTGACTCATCACTGTAGGAAAAGCACAAGTGTAAATTATAAAATCAATGACGACTGTATTCCACCTATGACAAGTCACAATGTCTGCTGTGGAAAAGGCGACTGTATTTCTCTACACTGGACGTCTGATATGCAATCCTCTTTTTACTATTCATCTTTGATCAAACTATAAAAGGAGTGAATGGAGGAGTGGAGACCAGTCATCCCTCTGTCCACTCACTGCACTGTCCCAGCCTGGCTGTGTAATTGTGATTGATTTGGGTCTGGGACATATATTGCTTGGCGGGCCTATTCTGACTGTACTTCATCACCAGGCATGGCTAAATGCTTTAAAAGCATTGATTTGCCTGAATTACAACGTGGCATCAGACCTCTCACCTGTCTGTGGGAGGATGTGTGTGTGCGTGTGAATGTGTGAGAGAGAGTAAAGACAGATCTCACCTCCACATATCATAACACGTTCCGCTCTCCTCTCCCTTTATCCCCGTCATCCGCCACCCCTCCCATCGATTTGCCCCATAAAAGGTGTTTAATTCAATCAAGAGGAAAGTGAGTGCCTGTTTTTCTGGGTCCCTGTCGATAGCTGTATAATCAGTTAGAGTGGGCCTACTAGACCTCCCTCTCTCTTTCTCTCACATACTCTCTCTCTCTCTCTCTCTCTCTCTTACACTAGCTTGGTTTATAAAAACTGTGCACTGTCTATTTCTGGTCTGCCCTACGACTTCCTACCCACTCCACACACACACACAGACACACACACACGCAACAACACTTGGTGATACATTATTTCATCACAATAAGTCAAAAGAAGTCATGCACATACGTTACGTGGTGGTCTGAAAGTAAAAACTAGAAATTCGAGGTTGAATTAACATGAAATTAACAAAACTTATAATTTATAATTGGATGACAAATGATTTGTTGATTCCACTTAACACCTATATGATGTTTTACAGGTTTTACCATCTACTAAATCATATAGTGGGTCAGGTTGCCACCTTGGGGATATGGTGACCTAACACTAACCGGGCTCCCGCCGTCACAAGGGACATTTATGCATTATTCATTCTGGTAGCAAAGTTCATCCCAGGGTTGGCTGTTTGATTCCCAGCCCCTCCTGTCCACATGCCTTAAGCGTGCCTTTAGCGGTAAGACACTGAGTTGTCTCACTAACAACTCGCTTTGGATAAAAGTGAGATGACTCCATATAATTTAAGGTAATACACTGTATGTCACAATGCATCATCCTCCTCGTCTGAACAAGGCATCTTCATATCTCTTTAACTCTGAGCTTCTATGGATTTAATATTTCCACACATTACACACGTTTCTATCAGTGTGGCAAAAGTGTATGTTGTACTGCGCTCAACACACTCGAGCGCACAAACATACGACACCTAACCACTAGACAATAAAGGGAATGAAGAAATAAAAGGTCCGATTCATCAAAATCACTCTAGACTCTACCACCCAGTAAATTAAACAATATTTCATAATCACTCTGACAATGAGACAAGAGACAGCAATTTGGGCTGAGAGCTTCTTCTCAGCGGAGGAGCGCACACAAATACACACACACACTCTCTCACATAATTATCAGAGCGGACATGCTCTGGAGACCCCAGACACTCCCCTAGTACCTGCCCAATCAACTGTCCAACAACAGACACCCACCCAAGCCTTCATTTATCTTGTCTGTGTGTGCGTGTGTGCCTGTGTGTGTGTGTGTATCAAGCTAATTACCACCGTGAACCATCCCACACACAGACCTAACCCAGACATTGTGGCGCTGTCCAGGGACATGGGAGGTGGGTAATTAGCCTTCCATTATTACAACAGACACACACACGCGCACAACATATAACACACACATGCACAGCTAACAGTCAGTGGAGAGGCCAGAGGGCTGGGAGGTTGTGTGTCAGGACTTGTTTTGGGTCTCAGGACATTGCAGGAGGTCAAAGTTAACAATCTGTGGTTAATATCGGTTGTTATTTCACACAACATGCGATTTGGTCATTTTTCTTCACCTTCATTTAGCAGACAACAGTTGGACCAATGGTGGGATGGAGTATATTCAGGACTACAGTAGAAAAAATGTTATTATTATCATTCTTTTTACACCTTTCACCCTCCCTGACACTCGCTCTTGAAAACAGTGGTACTTTTTGGTATCTGAGGAACATTTACTGCTGTGTCTGTTTATATATCTGTACTTGTGTTTGAGTTTGATTTCAGTTACTGATCAATAAATGTCAGTGTTCATTAACTTTATGTCTGTTTATCCTGTTTTATTACCTGTATGAGAATGCTTGTGTATTAAGTAGTCATGACCACTGCCCTGACTGTGAGAGGCACAATTTGTTTAATTATGATTTTTAGTTATGATCCCATCCTGCAGGTGAGAAATCCTCTTTTCTGAAGAAGTCATTGCAAAACAGGAACTCATTATATCGTTAACTCCCTAGTGCACAGACGCAATAATTTTCCACATCACACATTGTTAGCTCTGCATTGGTGGCGGTAATAATTGTGTTTACGCTGCAATTGTCATAATTGTGTCAAAGTACATGGTTACTGTTCATGGAAAGGATGTGAGGAATGAGACATGAGTCATCTATGATAAAACAACACAAACACAACTCTCCTCTGCTCTCCAAGAAATACAGACTTTGCCAAAGCTAACTCAACCTCGAGGCTGCACTTAGTGTTCAGGGAAAAGGTGCAGGTGGGTTGAAGATGTAAAAAAAAAATTTCATAACTCCAAGCTGGCCCAAAAAGTACTCGATCCCACCACTGGCCCAGCTGTTGTCTAGGGGTGGGTAATTGTGTCAAAACCTTCTATTCCCCTCCTAGAGCGCCCCCCTAAAGCAGTTAGACGCCTCCTCCCCACATGGTCCCGGGCATCATCATTTTCCAGCAACCATCCATCTTCGGCCTGCGATTAATTCTCTTCATTTCCGAGCACAGGCCATAAATCCTGGCACACTTAATTAATTTCACGGCCAACACGGGGCTCCCGTAAAGCGGGGATTGTTCTCGCAAAAGCCCATATTAATTATGCTATTTTACAGCCATCTCATTGAAGGCTGTGTTTCATCTTTCATAATTACATTTTCAACAACAACGGGGGCAACAAAAGGAGTCTAATTATGGATTTGGCGGCACGCTCCCTTGTAATAAGTCAATGTTAGCATCGAGCCCACAACGTGGTGCTAAGGCCTTGCGACACCCAGCGCAGAGTAGCCCTGCTGAATCGATGTAAGCCCGTCTATAGTTATTATTGTTGCAGTAACTGTGATTTTAGCTGAGAGGACGCTCGTGATGCAGAACATATTGAAAGCATTTGGTGGCCTGCTGGCATAAATTGCGTTGATGAAGTTAGAGGAGATTATTGTCATATTGCGGCTCTGGTGATCATTACTCTTGTGACGGAGCTCACTGGGTCTCTGTAGTGGAGCTCGTCAGCTGTTCTCCTGATGTTCAGGCAGCAGCTTCCTGTCAACGCTTCAACCCATCACGCAACACACAAGTGTCTCTCATGTGTCTTGAACGTGCACCACAGATTGAACAGATGTGTCAGCTCCTTTTGTTTATGACATTGTGTTTACCTTTTTTTTTCTAACCTAGGTAAAGCCTGAAAAAAGATCAGCAGAGAGATTTTCATCTCTGGGCCTTGTGTCGTGTTTCGCCGTTGTGCTCTCCCGCTGGTCTGTGCCATAGGTCACCACCCAGTCATGATGGGTGACGGAGCCGGTGTTAACAGCCACCTACACACTTTGTCCGCCATCCAGCCTCACACCCACACACTTCTGGAGCTGAGAAGTAGTAATATACTCAAACACACGCTCAACACAAATCCTGCCATAAGTATGCTGTGATGGGCTGTCACAGCTCAGGAAAAAATGTCAAACAGCTTCTCTTTCTGTGTAAAGATCTGCTGGTTCTTTCTACTTTCTACTATAAATTTGGATGATTTTAGACCATTGCTCGGACAAGTATGATGGCTGTAATTTTTCCAAGTGTAATGAAGAGCTCCTGCAGGATTTTTTAATCCTCTTTATACAAAAGCCACAGAAATTATTCCATGAAAAAACTAGGCAAAAGTTCATCTGAAGCCATTAGGAGACTTAAATAATTGGACAAATCATGTGGATGCCTTACAAAGTTGTAATCTTTTTGGTTACTGTCCTTCCACTGCAGCTCTAACAAAGTGTGAATTTACACTGAAAAGACATACACTTGATTGGACTGATTTATCTTATCTGAATAAACTTGGATGAATTTTGCGCAGACCAAAGACTGGGTCTGATTTGTCACACTAGCACATTGGAAAGAGGCATTATGGTCAGTTTGAATCAGGTTGGACTATTGTATAAACTGGAAAAATGTGACGCAATCCTTAAATTCTGGGCAATTACAAATTTTATGACAAAATAATTATTCAAAAAGCTGTGTCTTTAATGAGAATGATTTGGGTTGCTGAGCAAAATGGCATCTATTTGCTTTTATAGAAAACACAGAAGAGATTAGTACTAGGGAAGACAATCTACATACCAACAATTATTAACAAACATACCGTGGTGGTTCAAACGTTGGTGTAACACAACATGCAGCCATCCTCAGTCACCTCCTCCTCTCCTCTAAAAAAGACAGAGGACACACCAAGTCACACAGATCATTCGTTAGATGATACTGAACCATGTGTTGTGCACGTTATCAGAAGAAAGACAATAACCTTAAAAGTGAATTTGTGATAGGGAGTGTGGTAATAACGGCTGCATGGCTGACCTGAGAGAGCAGCTATGTCACCTCTGATCAGTGGTGTTACAGTCCACTGCCGGGTAGACCTTTCACTTCCTATTAGGCTCCTCACACTGAGAGTCTGTGTGCAGTGGCAAGGGCCATAAGTCCTTTGACAGCGACCTTGAACACGTGTGTGTGTGTGTGTGTGTCTGTGTGTGTGTTTATCCATGTGCACCAACTACCAGCATCTCTGTCTGTGTGTGTTCGTGCGCCTCATCTATGTGTGTGTGTGATATCTCTTCCTCTCCCCACCACTCCACTCCTTCCTTGTCAAGGCCATCGGTGATCAGTGGAGGTTAAAAGTTACAAATCACCCCTCCTCCCCCACAGTGCCCTCCAACCCACCTCCTCCCTCCTCAGCCTCCCCTCCCCATCCCACCTGTCCTCAGCCTAGCCCAGGCAGGGGCCTCCAGGGGCCCGGGTCTCATTCGTATTTGGGGCCATGGCTCCTGTTGAGGGTCTGCAGGGGATCAGAGGCAGTGGAGGGCAATTACTCCTCTGCTTTAATTGGCATTATCATTTTAGCGGGCTGACAGAGATGGATCACCCGGCAGGACCCCGCTACTGTCGGCTGGGGGGTGGGAGGGAGGTGTTGGCCTGGTGGGCACAGAGAGAGAGAGGATAAAGGGAGAAGAAAATATAAGTGGGTGAGAGGAGCACAAGATGAAGGGCAGAAGCGAGGAAATAAATCTGATACTAGCATCAGCTGAACAACTTGAACAAATAACCCCCATTATACAAGAAAGGTGTGTGAAGGAATTGTGTGGGCCAGTATCTTTCTGGGTGTGAGGATGTGCTGGTCCTCATAAATGTGTGGTGTATGGCTGATTTTATGCCCATGTGTGTGCAAGGGGAAAGGGCAAGGGAGGGGGGAGGAGGTGTATTAGTGTAACCCAGTGTGAAGCCTGGCGAGGGCCTAACGAGCAGCATGGCTGCAGCTCCATAACTCAGGTCCAGTAAAGCTGTCAGTGGAATTAAGAGGCACCCATTATAGGTGCCCATACGAGTGCCTCGATGCAAAATACCAGTCCTCTCCCTGGGGCCAGCAGCAGCAGATAATTTTAGCTACTTAGTGAATCATCTTCAAAGCTGGAGCTGAGCTTTTTCCACTGTTTTTACAGTGTCTACAGTAAGGCACATTTTTACACTAAGCTCCATTCAGCAGCTTTATTAGTACTTTTTTTTTAACTTGAGGATAGCCTTCTGTTCTTCGCTCCTTCACTCTGAGTGAGAATACCCCCTGATCCCCAGAGGCTGAACCAGTCAACATGCCACAGAATCGCAGTGATGGATCGATGAAAAATTATTATGAAGCTGTCCAGCCTGAATTATTGTCCTGTCTGTTGATAATCCCTTATTTGTCTCATCCCGGCATCCAAGAAAATCTCTCAGTCTGACTACAAACAGCCAGGGACGGTTGATGGAAGATGATGAAGTGAGTGGAAGGAGGGGATGTGGGGTCGCTGCTTCCCGCCTCTTTTAGGGAAAGAACATACTTGAAGGGAACGCTGCACGCTCCCTCTCTTTCTCCCCCTGATATGAAAAATGAAAACTATAAGGGATACAATAATAAAAATAGCAGTATGAGTGGACAGGCCGGAGCAGTCCATTACTCACAGCTGCTTTGGGCTTCGTGGTAAAAATGTGCTGCTCGCTGCAAAAGCATGCATCACCGCCGGCCCAAAACAAATGGGCTGTCTCCAACGTATTTACCTCCAATTGTTCAAGCATTTGTGGGGAGAGCTACGGCCTGTCCAGACAACTCAGGCCTGTCCATCTGAGGGACATGAGAGGGCTGTATTGGGATACATGATGAGAGAGAGAGAGAGAGAGAGAGAGAGAGAGAGAGAGAGAGAGAGAGACAGAGAGAGAGAGAGATGCCGGATGCACTGAATGACAAAAACACAGGAAAAGAAGGATTGAGACAAAGGAAAAACAGGAAGCAGAGAAAAAATTTGAATAGAATGTTACGATTAAACTGCAAACTAAAGAGGAGGTGGTCATAGCTGAACTAAACCAATTGATAAGGTGACTGAAAGAAAAGCAAAATCAACAAATTTGCTTACAGATTCTTATTTATCATTGAAAATGTTCAATATTTGCAGCAAAAATGTACACACACTGAAAGTGTTGAGTTTGAAATTTAAATGACAGAGGAGGCAATCATTAGAATGACTGATTACTTAATCAATCACCAATTTTGAAATGATTATTAGTTTGTCATTCATCAAGTTACAGATTTTCAAATATGGGGATCTGTTACAACTATTAGTTTTGTAATATTGTTAAATGTGGGTTGTTGGTTTGATAAAACTAGGACTTGCAAGGTGGGAACCAAGAAGAGAGAATCTCAAAGTGTTGTATTTAACGCAAGGGAGGATGACGAGGTCTCTCATAAGTTGAAAAAACCCAATATGGGATATGTGGCAATGCCTCAAATGTTTCTTTTAAATGGTTGATACAATTTGACTTGTACAAGTTTTACAGTTGAAGGTAAATTTTGGTTCACAAGACTGTAAACAGGGGGGAGGGAGATCACAGTGAATATTGGTCTGAAGAGAAAGTTTAATAACCTGGAAAGACAAGCAATCCTCCTTTACGTGGTTATTTTTCAGTGTCCCAGAGGAGTATCATTCTCCTGATTGGACATCTATTTGTTTTCTCCCTGAAGACACTGATGATTTTGGAGAGGTAGACGAGGAGAAAAGGGAGTGCTGTGTAAACAGAGTTATGGAGACAGAAGGAGTTCCCTCCCCCTCGCTCCCTGATGACTGAAGTTCGAGAGTGTCCCTGGGAGGCTGCGAGTGGAGACCGTCGATGGAGGGTAATAATTTAATTTGGCTGAATGTTTTAGGCACTTCTCTTTCTACTTTTGATCGTTGTGGATTTAAAGGGGCGATGAGAACAACGATGAACCCCTGCGGAGCTGGAGGCTGAGACCTGAGCTGGGTTCACACTGCAGCTTTACAGCTCGACATCTCCCATATCCTGGTGCGATACAGCTGTGCTTAATGACAGAGCCCCACTCTTAAACGGCCCTCCTGATTAAGATGGCTCTCCACATCGCCCCTGTTTATCTCCAGTGTGGTCGTTAGCCAGGATGGGCCCACTAATGATGAGTAGTTTACAATATGGCACTCTGGCATAATCGGCCTCCTGTCATCGTCTTGTGACAGAGAGGAACCCGCCCAGCTCCAGCCTGTAGCTCTTTACCCGCCGTCCATCTGAGAGACAGCAGATTAAGAGAGCATCACAGTGATAAACAGGAACGGGTAAACACTGTTTTTTGTCACGATGATCCATCTTTAAGTACGTCAAACGCCGCATGATGATGAGTACATCAAAAAATATGCTGGAGGCAAAGTGGCAATCAGTGAGAAGCACCCTTTATTGTCTCCATCACATTACAGGGATATTTGCGACCGAGATATATGTAACAACTGCATTATTATTATTACTCCGACACCATTGACAATGACTACTGTAGGTTTAATGCGTGGGCATGTGGGAAATGTGGTTACTGATGTACGGCAAACAAAATGGAAGACAATGAATAAAGCTCAAAGCAGTAATAAAAAGAGAATTGGGAAGATGAGAGAAAACGTGGGAAGTGGAATAGAGAGAAGAGAGAGAGAGAGAGAGGGGGGAAGAGAGAGATGGAGAGAGAGCTGGTTATTTAATTTATGTGGGGAGTAGGAGAGAGTGGCAGTGATACATGGGTTTGTTAGTCAATTGATAAAGGAGAGGAAATTTCTAGAAAACATTCATCACCAAGAGATATGGCCACCATACATCACCTATTTGCAAACAACAAGGGCTAATATTTATCCCTGGAAGGGACAGAGTGACCCTCACACACACACACACATACACAAACACACTTACTCACAACTCGCCATGACCTAATTAAGCCAAGAGAATAGACCTTAATTGGAAAAAGAAAACTGAATTCTACAGAAAACAACACAAATATCTCATCCCTTTATTGTAGAAGGGAACGCCTTTATGCAGCTGCTGTGTGGTTTGTTCTCTTCTTTAAAAAAACAACATACAGATACATAATGCCCCACATGTGAGCATTTAGCGCTGCAGTGGTTGTAGTAATGGAGTGTCTAAGAGAAGAGGCCGCGATAAGGAGAGCGGAGAAGAATCTGGTGGGCCTTCATGGTTAGCTGAACGTACTTACTGTAGCCTATATGTCAGGAAAAGACAGTAGAGAGTGCGTACGTGAATGCACACAAGCTAAAAACAGTGCATCCCTACATCAGTATGCTCACACGCATCCAGACACACACACATACACACACACTCTGCCTGTAATGTATTAAATGTTGAATCCGTCTGATACATTGCTGCAGGCAGGATCTTTCATCTTTCCCTCTTTCCTCATTCAGTCGACTTTGTGTGGGGAGACTTTTAAATTGTCAAGGCTGAAATTTAATTATTTAATCCCCCGTGATCGATCATTAGTTAAAATGCCCGATCCACAAACCCTACACCCCCCACACCCACCATCTACCCACCCACCCTTCGCCACCACCACCACCAGCATCCCCCCTCCACACCAGCCATTAAGACACGGACAGCTTTTTAAAACACGCAGGGAAAACATGTTTCATTCACAAAAAAAAGAAAGAAAAAAAAAACACAAAACAATAAATTCTATTTCCAACCCCCCACTCGCAGTTTCCATTTAATTCAACAAACAAATAAATAAATGTGCAAATAAATATGGCTGCTGTGTGGGGATGGGTGTTGGGTGTATGTGTGTATGTGTATGTGTGTGTGTGTGTTGGGGTGCATTGGGGATGTATTGGGGGCGTCTTTGTTGCGACTCATAGTCCAGATGGATGACTTGTACAGGGGAGTGTATTTATTTTGCGGCGAGGCGACATCAGGAGATTTGTTATTCCCTGGCGTTGCAGAGTTTTTCACATTGCTCCACATCCCTGTGACCATATTTCATCCTCACACCCCCAATCCCCAAACAGATTTATTTACAGGCTCTCTTCCTGTACATATACACCCCCCCCTTCCACACCCACATGCATATATACTGCTACAGACACATATACTCATGCATATATGCTATAAACAGCAGACGTGTTCAAGCACTGAGGACCACAAACACACCTTATCTGAAATCAAATGTATGAACACACACGATATACTTGCTCAAATACACGTGCACATTTTCTTTTCTTTTTTTTTATTTTTTTTATCTCTGTGCCACTTTTCCAATGAGGATGTTCAACAATGCTGTAATTTTACCATTGGGTTTAAGTCCACAGTCTCTTCCTGATGGGGCCATAATTGCTCTCATATATTCCACAAAACAAAGACTCCTCCTCAGCCTGGAAAGAGACAACATAAAGAACCACATAATGTAACTGGGTAAAATTTGCTGTAAATACCAAATGATGATTATAAATGTGCCTAGTTGCAAACTTAAATTCTATGGCCAAATTGTACATGTATAAACTCAGCTGGTTTCTCTGAATGGTTTGCCTTTTATAAACTCATCCATAAATAAAGTGAGACTGACAGCATTGATTTTGATGTGGGAGTATGGTGTACCTGCCTGCTCACAGTTCACAGGCTGCTGTCCCTAAATGTCCACAATCAATATAAATATTGTCACGTACATCAGTGTCAAGTTTTAACGCAACAGGCTTATAGCTGCTGGTGATGATGTTAAGAGATTTAAGGCATATGAACATACACATAGTGTAAGCAAGCAGGGGTATTTTTTACACCCTCACCTTTGGTCTTGTGAAACAAGTAGCTGTCAGGAGGTGGACAGCTCCTCTAGCAAGAAAGAGAGGAAAGAGGAGAGCAAGATAGGAGGGGGGGGGGGGGGGGGGGTTGAAAATGAAAGATTAAGAGAAATGACGAGAGAACAGGCAAAGAGGAGGGGTGCAAACAAAGAGTATAAGACCCAATCGAATCCCATCCCTCACTCCCCCTCTCCAAGAGGGAACCCAGAGCTTCAGACTCTTAATAAAGGGGGGTGGATGTGGTGAAATGCCAGGGACTCTGCTTAGAAATGAATAACCCGGGGATATGTGTGTGTACGTACGTGTCTCTGTGTGTGTGTGTGTGTGTGTGTGTGTGTGTGTGTGTGTGTGTGTGTGTGTGTGTGTGTGTGTGTGTGTGTGTGTGTGTGTGTTAGTGTGCATGTGCAGGAAGGAGGAGGATGTTAGGGGTTCCTCGGCCCTGGGTCTCTCCCTATCTCTGTGAGTAATGATTCAGACTGCCAGTGTGGTGGTGTCGCCCCATCTATAACCATTTACACACAGCCACACATACAAACAAATGTGCATGCGCATACACACACAAACGCACACACGCACGCACACAGGAGATTAATCAGACAGGAAACAGGGCAGGTGGATGGACACGGCAGCAGGCTGGGTTCATCCATTCAGTCCTAAAACAGACGCGCTGTAAACACACAGGGAAAGTTTTAGTGTGAAAGCAGATGCAGACCGACCGGCAGCCACAGTGACAGCTTCACTAACACGCACATACAGCACATGCACACAGTTTCTTTCATTGCCGCCCCACACATTTCACCATAGAGAAATACGTATGAAACATATTCTGTGAGGAAGTACTAGTAATGTTAATGACACTGTTGGCTATAAATGGACTGCATTATACATCAGAGTTTAAAAAACAGCTGAAGTCATAATTGATTTTCTATAATAAAGACCTATCACAGGACGAAGTGAAAACAATGTGAAAATGTCGAAGGGGTCGCTGATAGTGTTGAGCCTACTGAGGACTATTACCTGAATCTGATGCTCCCCTCAGTTTTATGGAGCTTTAAAGGTTGCAGCTCATTGTTTATTTGTCAGGCCTGCAACTGCACTGTTCTGGCTCACTCTCAGGGTGTCATTTACAGCTGCAGCAAGCAGCTGTTTTTAGCTGCTGTTCTAAGAACTCACTGTGTGCTACCTGCTCCGCACCAAAACACAGTTAGCGACTAGCTGGCGCGCATAGTGGAGCAATTAGCAGCCAAAAAGCAGGATGTTCCCATATTCCCCTCAGGAGCTGCTGCAGACCGAACACATAGCCGAACAAGAGAGAATACTGGATGATGATAATGTGGCTGTGTTACTCTTGGATGTGTAAATATGCAGCTATTTGTTAACAAGTATGAATTTAAAAAGTGATGATGTGTGAAAATACTGTACAATTTGTTTCCTCTACCCCCAAAATAGCCACAGAAAAAAAACAGAAATCCTGGGAGATCCAGGACTATTTCTAAACTTACTCTTCAAGCAGCATCGGAAAATGTCTCATTCTTACATTTTCTAAATAACACTCAGCCTGTAAAAACAGTGTTAGAGATATTGGTTGCTGTAATTGATCCTCTCGCCCAAACTGGCAGTGAGTAGATCCTGCAAAATATTTTCAATGGCAAAATTGTTTATTTTACAAAATAACATTTAACCTAAACTATGTATAAACTCATTGGCTATACTTTGTTTCCCTATTTTACCATGAAACAATATAAGTGTATTAAGGTGAAATCGCAAAATTTTACAATAAATTATGACTTTTAAAGTTCGAATTAATAAATGATCACAGGGCGGCTGTGCAAAAAGTTCAGCTAGTAAATAAAACAGCCATTACATTAGGTGATGTAAGTGAACATGATTCCTTTGTAAATGGTGCTTGTCCTGTGGGTTTAGAGTAGGTCGGGGTGCGGTCCAGTGGTCAGGGAAATGGACGGATGACCTGAACTGTGCTGAGTCATGTCCCAGGTGAGGGATAGAGCTGCCTCCACTGGGCTCCGGGACGTGCACTTAACCTGCAGTAATTACTGGAAACAACACTGAGAACATGGCAACATGGAAGTCGTGGAAGTGGCTCGAAGATTTCAAATTACTCTGAGCCTCTTGAGGGAGACTGCGGGAAAGACAGGATTGTAATGTAAATGGTTGAGTTGGTTCCTGAACATCCTCTGGATTTAACAGGTTCATCGCTCAAAAACAAACGTCTGAAAACTGCTGCTTACATCCTTTGTATGATCAAACCTGTAACACAAAGGCAATCATTAGATAAATATGGGGCTGCCATTGGTGGCAATCACACTTGTGTGGACAATGACATGACAAAGTGAGGACACAAATGGTCAACATTGATTGGGTTGGCTGTGAAAGAGAGGAGGTGAGGAGCAAACCAGAGAAAGCGAGAAGTGAGAAATCAGAAGGTAGAGGAAGAGTAGTAGTAGAAATAGGTTAAAGAGAAAAGAAAAAGACGAAAAGGGGCAAAGAGAGTGGAAGAGAAGGACCCTGCGAATGAGACCCAAATGGCTGCTAAAAATCATTAATCTTGTGGGGATCTGTGTCAGCGAACGGCGGCGACACAAAGAGCTCTCGGAGCAGCAAGGAGAGCAGCTCAGTGACCCGAACCCAATTGGCTGAGAAAGGCCCACCAGGCTTTAATAGACTTTTGCTGATCCGACACTTGTTTGCTGGGAGCCACAAAGAGGCGATTGCAGGGGCTGACAGGGGCCTGCAGGCCCGGGGGCTCCCCTCCTGGCCCATGATAAATGACCCAGGGTGGGCAGGGCCAGGGCCAGGGCCAGAGGAGAGGGGTGAGAGAGCCCAGAGGCAAGGAGGTCACTCAGTGAGGGAGGATGGACAGAGGAGGAGAGAGGGAGAAAAAACGGGATATTTGGAGGAGTGGAGAGTAGAGATGTTTGATAGAGGCTGCATCTTTAGATCCGTGGTGAATGACGAGTCCACAGATAATCACACACAGACAGAGGAGTGGAGAGGAGCATCCTGCTCATCCATAGTGGAGAAATACACAAGGAGAGAAACAGTACAAATAGATTAAAGGAGGGGTTAGGTCTGAATGAGATGAGGAGACGAAAGGAGAGGAGAGGAGAGGACTGAAGAGAGGAGAGGACTGAAGAAAGAAAGAAAAATGCCCGTTCGGCTCTTATCCCTTGAACTGCCCCATGCAGCATCCACCCACCTCCAGATCAATCATGCCCACACATTCACACTGCAATAAACTGACCTGGGGTCTGCTCGCTCATACTTCTCAGACTTCTTTTCTCTCATGTTCTCACACGAACAAATTATCTATGATCATAAACATTTATACCTCACACACATGACAGGCAAATAAAATAAAGTCTTCTCAGATATTACACAGAGCCATCCGAGGCCTATTAAAACCCTTTCTTCACTCTTAGCATAATGACACACTGTATATACTCTACTATAGATGACGTATATTTTCCAGAATATTATATGAAGTGGAAATTTAATATAAGCCAGAGATATGGTCTGACAGCTGCATATGCAGACAATTAGAGAGGACTATGAACAACAAAGATTGCTCCTCAGCACTGACATGTTAATGCCAGAAGGTATTTCATAGACCAAAGTGATTAAGAGCAAAAACAAAGGAAAGGACAATTATTATACATTAGTTTTATGGGCGACATAAGGTGTATGTCAGTTGTTTTTTGAAAGAACCATGTGCTACTCGTGAGTGGAAATTAAAATTATATATTCAATTCAGTACATCAGAAGAATTGAGTCACTCGTACGTTTCTTTAGAATTACAGTAGCCGGTTATTGGCTTACAAAATACAGATGTAAACTGTGGTTATGACCAGAGAATACCAGGCTGTAATTATGTTATGCCTGCACTCTGATATTTGGTTCTTGTGGCGTCTCCTACATTCTGTGGTCACACGGCCCCAGTTTATGATAAAAACCAATGTTATGCATAAGCAAAGCAGCAGAGAGCCAACTGGAGCGAAGCCAAACTATTGTACATAGCATTGCAATTTACATTAATGAAATGACCACAGCAAAAGGCAGATTTATTGTTCTCTTTCTATGGGGATTAAGCCAGTACCAGTGCATACTGACATTTATTTGTTGTTATATTTACAACACGTCAATCAGAGACATCTAATCTCAGAAAAGGCCTACAATTATGCCTTGGCCTCGCCATCGTATATTTATATCCTCTCTGCCTCTGTCATTTAAAAAAAAAAGACAAAAAAACTTCTGTTCTGAGAGTTGGAGCTGTCTGCATAGGGTTAGTGCTAAAAAAAAAAGGCTGCATGTCACTGATGATACACATCAAACTATTAGCAGTGAGTAAATGCGCCACCAGAGGCGCCCTGTCACAAGAAATAAGCTCTAATTTTCATTTTCCCCTGCAAACACAACCACCTTCTCACCGGGGGAACGCTGAGTGGAATTGCTGTGATAACGCAGGGGAAGAATTATGACTGTCAAAAGTAGGCGTATGCATGAGAAAGAGAACATGCAGAGTAGAGTTTTTTCTTCTTCTTTTTTGGAAGATAAAGATTTGGTTTTCACTGTTTAATCGATGCTTTTTTCATATTAATGAGATTGCCAGAATTTGCACTTATCTCACCTCTTGTTGTTTTCCCGAAAGACTCCTCAGTCAATTACCCCTGATAAGGATGTTGGCTTTGCTCAGAGACTGGCCTCTGCCTGTTTACACAGACGACGCGTCTTAATAATACATGTTTTCACAGAGATAATCGATCAGTCTGGAGTAAACAAGAATGTCTGAGTAACTACATCTTGTAAAACGGAAGATGTGAGATTAGTGATGCAAAAGAAGGGGCCACTGTGTAAATAATTTCACCGAATTTTTAAGAAACCCTTGCAGGCTGCTTTCAACATGTCTGCTCTCTCATTTTTTATGGCGTAATTACTATTATTTTATCCTGGAAAACTGTTACTTAATTAGTGCAAACACCTGTTCACGCAGCGTAGAAATACGGTTGGCGCTGCTAAATTGATAAATTTCATTTAAATATGTTGAAGATGGAGTGATTTTCAGCAGATATTTAATCGATAATTGTTGATTATCAAATGTTAATAATGCCAAATTGATATCGCGTCTGTTTCGACATATTCTGGAAGTTAGGTTCTATGGGTTTTAATTCAGATAAATCATAAATGATGTGTCATATTTGTATATTCTAGTGAGATTTGCGTTTTTTATTCTCCAAGTAAAAAGTTTTAAAGGCTACGTTTTAAAATGTGAAGTAGGTGTGTAATGAAAGCGGCTCCGTTGGAAACTTTTAGGAGCTTGAAGCCGGGGGTGCATGAGCTCTGCGCGTCTCTCCTCTCCCTCCTGCATCAAAACCCATCAAAGCTGCACTTCCGAAAGCTCCGTCCCTCCATCTCCATCCCTCACTCTCCCTCTCACGGGCCTTCCAACTCCGGCTACCTCCCGTTTCGTTCTGCAGTGTTTCCAGGAATGATCGCAGGGAGGACCATTTAGTTTCATCATGACGCACGCCAAACGGCCAAAACACCCCCGAATAAAAGAACCATTAGTTCGCCTCAAAGTCAGACAGAAAGTCTGGGTTCTGGCTCTAAAAGAAAAAGGGAAAAGTAATCCTCATAGTCACTGCATCCTCCCGGAGTTAGAGCTCACACACTTCCGATGGGTCTTGGCAGTGCAGCCCGGCCTGCGGACAGCAGGTGCACATGCATGGATAAGTCCTGGAGCAGAGTAGAAATCCATATTTGTGATGGGGAATCATGACTCTTCCAGTAGAAGCTCCACGGGCCTCCAGTGTGAGACCATCGGGCCTGTTGCAGGTGTGAGATGTGAGCTGTGGGAAGCTCTGCAGCCACTGCAGCCTCCAATGCGTCAACTGTTAAATGTAACATTTTAAAGGTGATTTTATTTCTGTTATTCATTCCTAAAATCCGTAGGATGGGACTCTCATTAGGGGGCGAATAAGCAAGCATCAACACTTTTTTTCGCTGTCCATAAGCACACGGATCACTTAATAGATCATTAACCACCGATATGCTGCTGACATGGACGCTTTTTTACATCTTGTCTCTCCATTACAGCCCGTTATTACCGAAGGGGGAGAGCCGCCGGCAGGCCTGCCTGGATCTATTAGACGGTGGACTCGGGCTATATTAGAGAGCATTACGACCTAATGGGGGCTGCCGCCGGGTCGGCCTCGCTGGGAAGAGTTTCAGAGCAGCACGCCTCGGTACGGCACGGCACGGCACGACTCGCTCAGGGCGCTTTTGAAGTTGGAGCTGAGAAGTGAGGAGCTCGTCTGCAGGTTCAGAGAATAAAAAAAAAGAAAAGGAGGATGACTGTTGCACGCTACCTGCACTTTTCTGATTTGGAGCTGGAAAAAAAAACTTGGCTTGACTTTGCATGAGAGTGTATCAGTGCAAGACGCTGTTAGGCTGCAGAAGAAAAGTGTGTGTGTGTGAGAGAGAGAGAGAAAGAGAGAGGTTCGGGATATTTGATCACCATTTCTCGACTAAGTAAAATTCATATTAGGAATTAAATACAGTCAAGCGCACTTCAATCACCCAAGCCTCAAAATAGTCAATTAGCCTATTTTAAGTTTGGTTAAAAATAATAATAATGTAGGCGCTTAAAAGCTTATAATAACCGACAAAAACAATAACTACTAAAAATGAAAAATAATTATTATTAGCAGTAGGCTAACAAACAGGTGATAGTCGTAAACCATCCTACTCTAAAGCTCTGATGTTTGGTTGACAGGTGACTCTTCAAAAATATTAATATTCTTCGTAAAATGTTAATTAACAGTCTTTCATTTAATGATTTTATTTTATTTTAATTCAGCGTGCATAAATACCATAACTTTGATTTAGAAGTATAAGGAAGGATCTTATGATGTTCGTCTTTGTTATTGATTTATGACATGAGTAGAGTTCATCTATTGATACACTGCTGCACAACTCAAACTGATGAAGAATTTTTAACTCAACAAATAAGCCCTTCATTATCGGATCTCATCTTTGGCAGCCTCCTCTCACACCCACAGCCTGATCAATAGGGCTCTGGTCGCGGCTGTGCTCAACCGTGGATATGAGGTGGAAACGAAATGATAATCCAATCGATCTCTGCAATTGACTCATTTACAAGCAGTTTCTTTTTGCAGGGAAGCGAGACATTTGCTCACATCACTTCCCTTTTTCGTCTCCTCGGACAATTAAAAAACAAATTAAATCAATGACACTGCACACACACACACATCCACACACACACACTGAAGGATCTGGTCCTGCTGTGACCAAACTACCTGTTAGACAGTGTCACTGAGCCAATTAAACACGTAACGTAGACTCAAATGACAGAGATTAATTGTTGTCAGTCATAATTGCAGGGCGTGACCTTTAAAACGAGCAATAAACGCGGAGATAAAAATCTAAAAATAAAAATCCGAGGATATTTCCAGCCCTGTGCAGCAGCTTCACCGCTTCGTGTGTTGCCCACGCAGGGGCAGCCTTGAGCCTGTTTTCTGGTGAATCCCCCTGTTGTGATGCTGCTGCTGCTGCTGCTGCAGCTGCTGCTGCTGCTGCTGCTGCTGCTGCTCGGTGTAAAACAAACTGTCCGAGCCAAGACGAGCCTGATGTGGGAATCTGGGAGTAATAACAGGCTCTGAGCAACGGCAACTTCTCTTTCACCAGAGAGAATTACACTTAACCCATAATGATTATAACACAAGGTTACAGATACACACACAGGAGTGATGTGGCCCAGCATCATATCAAAAAGAAAAGAAAAGAAAAAAAAATTAAAAGAGGAAGCCATGAAGTTAAACGCAGCAAGGTCACAGTCTCCATGTGAGGATCACACACAAATAAATAACTGCAGGAATTACAGAGGATTTTATTGTGACTGTTGATTATGTGGGTGTATTATTGCCTAAACCTCCGAGTGTGACTCAAAGCCAATAAGTGTGTTTGTGTCTGCAACATTAACAACGGGATAACACAAAGTTCTTTGTCCTTGTTTGCAGGAAAGGTCACAAGATATAACTTTTGTTGGAATTTGATGAACTGGGTTACAACATCAATTTGCTATTGGCCTTTCTTTTTTTGTGCTGCCAAATCCAGCCTTAGTGGTGATTAGGTGTCTACTGAATTTTTATGTGCACTTAGAGCATGCACTGCAATAAAAATAAGGTGTAATGAGACCAACACATGAGCTTATTCTCTTGTAAATGAGTCGTCAAAGATGATTAGAACAAATCAAACAGCTTCGAGCACATTAAGGAATACACTCTCTGAATCAAAGTGCATTAGAAGACAACAGATATGTGTTGTCCACATTGCCATCCTCTGTGTTGCCCAATAAAGACTAAAACGAGGCTTTGACGTTGGAAATGTTGGTTAAACTGAAGTTTTCTAACGGGATGTTGTGCTGGTAGAATTTCCACTGAGCATTGAAGCCTTTAACTCGAGCACATTTCTCTCATTCACATCTGAATCTGCCGCGAATGATCCGCGAGTCTGTTGGTAGTGTCCATGAAGTGAAGGCATTTCTCTCTCTCTTTCTCTCTCTCCTCCACTTTCCTCCCACCTCCTGCTTTTAGGGAAGTCGGTCAGCTGACTGTCTGAAGCTGTCAAGACTGTATTGTGCGCCCTCCTCTCTCTCTCTCTCCGCTCTGTTCTCCTCCTCCTCTTCCTCTATTTCAGCGCAGAGTCCCTCTCCGATTGGAAGAGCGCTACGGATCCAGCCTTTCGCCTCGACGACGTCACAGTGCGCTATAAGATAAAGCGCTGGCTGGCTCCAAGCGCAGTCTGCTGGATACCAGGGAGTGGGAGAGAGTGCGAGAGGCGAGCCTTTAAACCTCTGCGGTGCAGAGCTGGAAAAGCTGCCTTTCAGCGAAAATCAGACGCCCTATTTACTCTGCTTATTTGCTCCTATTATTTTCCTGGAGAAAAAAAAGGGACTTACAACCAAGAAGTTGCAACGAGGACTGGTGCCCGTCTCAGCGAACAAACGTGGTATTTCTTTTGCTTTTTTTTTTTGCTTTTTTTGTAATTATTATTTATGCTGATTCAATTTTTTATGTGAATACACTTCTACTGAAGGGACTGAGGTTTTACTTTTGCACTGAGACGCACTGCTTTCTACCTCCTGCCTGGTCGCTCTGCCAGATTATCCCAGCAGAAGTAGGCTATATGACGCAAATCGTGTGCAGAGCATTAGTCTGAAAGTTTTCCTCCACTACTTTTTTTTTTTTTTTTTCGTTTTCCTTTTTTCCACCAATCACACGGTGTTTCATGCTACAGCAAGTCAGTGCGCAGCGGTGGAGGAGCCAAAAGAACTATTGCATGAAACAAGAAAGGAGAGAAGAGACGCTGATTAATAAGTCAGTTTTTGCGACGCTTGCAACTACCTTTGCATATCTGCAAAAGAGTCGAGACAGCAACATGAGTACAGAGCTGAGCATGGGTCCGGAGCTACCCAGCAGCCCTCTGGCTCTGGAATATGTCAATGATTTTGACCTGATGAAGTTTGACGTGAAGAAGGAAGGCCTGGCCGGGCTGGAGCGCAACGGGGTGCGCCAGTGTAACCGCCTCCAACCCCAGGGTTCAGTGTCGTCCACCCCCATCAGTACACCCTGCAGCTCGGTGCCCTCTTCACCCAGCTTCAGCCCCACAGAGCAGAAAAACCACCTAGAGGAGCTGTACTGGATGCCGAACAGCGGGTACCACCAGCAGATAGACCCGCAAACGCTAAGCCTGACCCCGGAGGACGCAGTGGAGGCCCTGATCGGAGCCACAGGACACGGCCACCCTCCGCCGCCGCATGTGCAGCAGCAGCTCCAGCAGCAAGGCGCTTTCGAGGGCTACAGGGGCCCGCATCACCACCACAGCCACCACGGCCACGGCCAGCAGCACCATCACCCGTATGCGGGGGGCATCCCACACCACGGCGAGGAGCTGTCCGGGCACCCGGGCGGACACAGCCACCCACACAGCCAGCATCACCATCACCACAGCCAGGACCCCGACAGCCCGTCTCCGGTGTCCCCAGACTCCCACCAGCCGCTCCATCACCACCGCCACCACCACCACCACCATTCACACGGCCACCTCAGCCAGTCGGGGGGCCACCACGGCTCCGGGGGCGGACTCAACGTGGAGGACCGCTTCTCCGACGACCAGCTGGTGTCCATGTCGGTGAGGGAGCTCAACAGACACCTACGGGGCTTCACCAAGGACGAGGTCATCCGCCTCAAGCAGAAGAGGAGGACCCTGAAGAACCGGGGCTACGCGCAGTCCTGCAGGTTCAAGCGGGTGCAGCAGAAACACGTGCTGGAGAACGAGAAGACGCAGCTGATGAACCAGGTGGAGCAGCTGAAGGCAGAGATCGGCCGCCTGGCGCGGGAGAGGGACGCCTACAAACTTAAGTGTGAGAAACTGACGGGGTCGGGGGCCAGTAACGGGTTCCGCGAGGCTGGCTCAACCAGTGACAACCCTTCATCACCAGAGTTTTTCATGTGAGTTGTCATAGCCTTTTCTTGTGAACCCCCCCCCACCCTCCAACCCACCTTCCTCACAACAAACTCTCCCCCCCTCCACCTTTCCTTTCTCCACAAGTGACTGACTGGCTGATGAGCGAAAACGATAATAATCCACACCTCCCATACTGTTTATGATTATACGAATAACGGTAACAATTATATTCATATTAGAAGAATAATCCATCAAATAGTATTCTCATATATTACTCATCTCTCCATCCACGTGTCAACTGAGATACAAAGAGCAACGTAGTGTCTGACCAGTCGCAGAATCTTTGTAGATTAGTTGCTTGTAGTGAAGAGACTTTTTTCTTCTTCAAAGAAGAGGATCGGCTGATGAACTTTTTTTTCCTCCTCTCTCGCTCTCTTTTGAGGCTACAGCTTTTAAATAATCTGTAAGTAGTGTGGGATGGCGTCGAGGCAGTTGTCTTGTAATTTTGTTCTCGAAAACGATGACACTGTTATGAAACAACGAAATAGGCCTGTTCGTGGCAGCCTGCAACTCATCAATGAGACTCACATTCAGACAAGTGGGCCCCGTAATCTGAGATACAACAAAAGAAAAAATCTCCAAACAGCAAAAGACTCCACTTTATGCAAAAATTTAAACTTCTGTCTACTAACCCGTCACGGGGTGGGTGGGTGGGGGGAACGTTTTATGCAACATCTCATTGATTTATTGCCTGCTTGGTTATATTCGAATATATATTGAAACAAAAAACTGCATTAAATATTAATCCTGCATGCTGGACATGTACGGTAATAATTTCTATTTTGTACTTTCATCTTCTCGTGTATATTAAGAGCATGTTGTTGATCTGCGCTTCTCCATAGTTTTTTGGGGGTTTAGAGAATTGCAGCGGGGACAGAACAGCAGGACTGCCGGTGCAGTATCATATGGTGTGGGTTTCTTTGAGCTTGTAAATATTATGCAACCGCAAAACTGCACAACAAGATTGAGGAGGCTGGTTTGAACTTCTTTCTTTCTTTGTGTTGTGTTTTTTTTAATTTCATTTATTTTTTACGTTTGTTTGTTTGTTGTTGTTTTTTTGTGTTTTTTATCATTTTGGGGGTATTGATTTAGAGAGGAGTGCATTTTTTCAGTTGCATTTAAAATACAACAAACTTTGTGTGTCAAGTGCACTTTTGGATAATGATTTTAAAAGTTTTCATTTTGAATTTTGTGCAGACCTCCCTCCAGGAAGACATACTATGATACTATATTGTAATATTATTCAAGGCAGGCCTAAAGTGCAAGAGTTTTTAGAGCAGTATCTGGACACATGTGACACTGAGGAGACAAACATGTGGCCACGATATTATTCCACCCAGAGTGCACAGTCCAGGCATTTGCGCATCAAGTTTTCTACATAGTGGGTCACACACACACACACACACACACACACACACACACACACACACACACACACACACACACAGAGGGCCAGTGCCCTCTGTCGTTTTGACTCTCACAAAAGTGTTGTCTGCCTTTCTATTAACTCTTTAACAAACCACATCAAACCCAGAGTAAACCTCATCCTCTCATTCCAATTGGCGGCCACCTGTAGCACATTTTTCACTGGGCCTATTAAGGATTTATATTTTTAACAATATTTAGGAAAAAGTGCGACAACGTACTCGTCAGGGGTTTTATGTAGAGTTAATATTTAGATAACACAAGCGTTTTCATACAAAGTTTGGACTGTTAATGCTCTATATGTGTTTCCTGATTTTTTTTTCTGCCGGTCAGTAAAAAAGGGGATTCAGGTTGTGCAAATTCTCAAAATGAAAACAATATGTATGTTATGTAATATGTTCTTTTTCGTCTGTTTTATTATTATTTGATGATTCTGGTTCTGCTGGCCAGATGCATAGTTAAAAGTTTTTATTTTAATGATTTAAATTAACAAACTGTTGGATCATATCGAATAAGCATGGTGCTTGCATTTGAACCTATTGTTGAGAAGTCACGCATTTAACAATCTTTGGTTTATTACTGATTCAACTGTGTTGAAATGGAACTGAAACTGCAGCAGCGGGTTGTTGTTATGTTTTCGCCGTTTCCGTGTACTTTGCGATGATGGGGATCAATTTTCAATCCTGTTTATATAAATAATAGTTAAACACTTAAATTTGAACTGTTCCATTCAGGCTGGTTTCTGTTTTGTCTTATTTTTTGGTTGTTTTTGGAAGAAATTGTTTCCTATTTTGCTTATTAAAGTCATTGAAATGGCAATGATAACTTCTCAGACTTTTTTTTCTCCTGCAGTCATAGGAAAGATCTGTGATATGATATCATACCAAAACCAGGCGCAGACTGAGTCACAGTAAAAACATATTACCAGTAATTAATATTCCCACACACACTGCAGAGACAGTAGCGCCAGGGTACACTCACTTTACTGCCAGTGATTAAAAAGAGAGGAGGTTGTTGATAGCAGGCAGCCACAGCTCTCACAGAAAAAGAGGCAGACTGTGGTGCAGTTTAGGGGAAATTATCTTCTCTCCGCAGAAATAATTTGGGCTGACCTTTAACTTGTTTGTATTTCATTCATCCTTGGCGTTTATTTTATTTTCAGCCTTAAGAATGACTTTGGATCAAAGCCTACTGGCCCACTGTGATTAGATCCCAGGGTCTGGCCGCTCATGAGGCTCTGCAGGGAGATTCCTGCACATGCTGCTGGCCTCTGCTGGCATGCTGACTTCTGCAGAAACCCCGCCGTCACAGGAGCGCACGGTAAAAGGAGATCTTTGACCTTGCAACATACCGGAGGAAAGAGATGAAAACCTCACATTTACATTAAGTGGTACATTTTCTCTCGTTTTTTTCTCGCCTTTTTAGCTTTTCGTCGTGCATGGCTTTGAATTCACTTAAAGGCTCAATCTTGCTGGTTCTTACTCAATTCGAGTCTTTAAAAAAAAAAAAAAAAAGTCCGCCCCTGTCGCCTAATGCGCTGAGCCTTACTTCAGCTTCAGAATAATCCCCCCGTGCGCGCCTGCGGGTGTGATATTGTTATGTTAACATTAATAAAATTTATGATTGCCATGTGTCAACACACTGGCTCTGTTTTAGCAGTCCGTATCCCTCTAATCGCTGCTACATCGTTGCTACATGCAAATATGCGCACAGAATATCTGGGACTTCATGTCATTGATTTGCTTTACAAATGAGCTGCAGCGTCGAGGGGGAAGAAGCGTCCGTGACCTGGACGCACAAAAACAACAACAAACCCAGTCGCTCTGTAAAACGCGTGTCCGGATATAGTAAGAGGAAAGGATAGAAGTACAGTAGAAGAAGAAGAAAGGAGTAAGTGTTGAACTGGTCCCGGGCTAGAGTTTCTGGTGTCAGAACATTATCTGCCCCGTGTCTGCACATTCTCAAGGACAAAACCGCTAGGCACAGACTCAACCAATGAGACCCAAGGAAGGCGAGTCTAGTTTACACACACACACACACACACACACACACACACACACACACACACACACACACACTGGACAGCCCTTGCAGCCTGGGGGCACGAGTGCAGCTGGGGTGAACCAAGAGAAAACGGCCTTACAGTTAGGATAATAACCAAAAAAAAGAAAACAAAAAAGTGTTTCGTTATCCATGGGGGTCTTTTTCACCCTCTGCAGATTGGATATAAAAGCTGCTGTGTGGGTCAGACACACAGAAGAGGGAAAAACTGCCATTCTGCAATATGTGCAGTATCATATGGTCTAACATGACTTCAGAGCTCAACGCACAGGCTGATGTTCAGCTGGACGTGCAGAAACAAAAGAAAAAGAGTCTGAAAGTGATCACCAAGGCCTGGGAGAGAAATCAAACATACAGCTGCACAATCATCTAAATTCAGTGTCTGAGTCACCACATCGGCTTAAATCGTTGCATCGAGACATCTCAAAGAGTAATCAATTAATAATTAAAAAAATGTATAATCATAAACTAATACACACAAATGGATGTTTTAAAGAGTACCTGTGACATTTTGCTGTATTATCGATGATTGTGTGTCATCATTAATGTTGCAGAAATAATAGCCAGAGGACGTTTTATCAGTTTCCTCCCTGCAGGATGTGTTTAAGAGTTTGCAAAAAAAAAAAAAAAAAAAAAGCCAATGATGTGTTGTACTTCATAGAGAAACGCATAATGGAACATTTTAAAAGGAAAAGGAAAGTGAGAGTAGTGGAGAAAAAGGCAGATGGGGAAAGTAGAGGAAAGCATCAACCTCAGCTCAGCGGAAGAACCAAGGACACAGTGACCAGGCGTACTGTAATGATTTTAGTCTCCGATCACACATTCACGCCCCCCCACAGAGATCCTATCTGCATTCAGCCTGCTCTGCCAGCCTCCACCTCCAGCTCCTTGTATCAGCAGCAGCAGCAGCAGCAGCAGCTCTGAAGGGCCCGGGGATGACAGCCCTGAACCTGGCCTGCTTCTGTTCACCGCCTGGACCTCAAAAACATTTTGAATCTCGAGGCAGAAAGGCCAACGACTTGTGAAAACTGCCTGAGTGCTGGTCTCAGCCCTGCTGCAGGTATTTCAAAGCCCTTAAAGAGTGTGTGTGCATTTCTGCCTGCTCTATACGTTCAGACCCTAAACACCACAAAGTCATTTGCATCCTGCATAATTTGTATAACAGAAGTGAGGTAATCTTTTTTTTTTTTTTTTTTTGCTAATTTTATCGTATTTGCTCCATTCACAGGGCCACATGTGCTTATTTTAATTACCACCAGCCTTTGTATGGTTTGAACTCCTCCTGCACTATCATGTTGATTTAATTACTTTTAGATAAAATTCCATTTAGCTGTATTACACACACACACACACACACACACACACACACACACACACACACACACACACACACAGGCTCACGTATGTACACACACACACACAGTCCAGCCCACTGCTACACCAGTGGTCCATTGACTTTCATTGGAAGTGACTTCCCTGCTACTCTAAATCACAATGATTTCCTGGGGAATTAAAGCAGGCTTTTCCCAAGAGACACACACTAGAGAGCATTAACCAGAAATGGAGGGGGGTGTTTCAGAGTGTGTGTGTGTGTGTGTGTGCGTGTGTGTGTTAGTGTTCACCTACCAATACAAACACTATGAGAATAGTGTATGAAAGAAATATGTTGTTGTGATCGGTCTTTATCTATCTGTGTTTTAATTTATACTGCTGAGTGTTGTCAGACTCTCCTTGGCCTTGAAAATGTTTGCTTCTGTTTTCCAAGTATTCACTATGTCTCGTACGTGTGTGTGCGTGTGTTTCAGACCGACTGTTGGAATCTCACAGTTTTCAGCGCACTGGACTGGAGTCAGTGGCAATCAATCTCCACCATCCTCTTCTCCTCGTCTATTCCTCATCTCCCTCTCTCTCTCTCCATCCTTCTTCTGCTTCTTCTCTCGCTCAGTCCTCAGCCGAGCCTGTCTGGTCCTGTCTGGAGTCCAGATCATGACAGCATCACCGCGTCTGTTATTTATCTTCGGCCTGTTACACAAAAGCAAAAACACACAACGATTTACACTCACAAAATAAGCACATCACTTCTTTGACTAACAATGCACAGACTGTACTTTCTTACAGTGTGTGTTACATCTTCTTCATGTACACAGCCACACATATTATATACAAAAATACAAATCCAACTTTACCTTGCCAAGAGCTGTCTCCACTAGTATTTAAATTTAAAATTTGTGGTTACTTGTTTTGCATTTGATGTGGAAAATTGCAACTGGCAGAAAATATTATTTTACACATAAGTGTGCCCACTGCTTGACAGTAAATCTACAACTTTATTATAAATGTATGTTCATGTAACAATGTAATTAAATCAGCACAGGTGATAATATCTGCAAAGGCTCTATTTTCCTCACAGTTGCAGACGAGAAGTCGCCGCTTTCCGCTGACCTCATCCACCACAGCCTTTCTTCGTGATGAATTTGTACCTTCATGGTCACAACCAGTCAATGGTCTATATGATGGATACCTATGGCCATGGCCGCAGAGAGTCGATGAAAGTGACCCATGTGTACATCTCTGCTTCCGGGATATGAAACCCAATTCCGGGTGAGATTGATCCATGTCTGGCCACTGCAGGGATAAGGCCAGGGGGGCAAGATAAGAGCAGACACCGAACAGTCAATGATACGTTTGAACCGTCAACCTCTACTGCAAACAGGACGCTGCTATTGTGACTTTTAAAGGTATACAAACCATATTTCATCAGGATGTGTGAAAGGCACTCAGAGTTGTTAAAGCACTGCTGGCGTACACTAAAGATCACTAGTGAAGGAAGTATCTCATACTTAACAAAATCTAATATTTTCAACTAAATAAATTAACAATTAAAAATGTCTATATGCAGAAAACTAAACTAAACTGTCCCTTGTGAATGGCATACCAGTGTTTATGGTGTTAAAACAGATATATGTAATCTTTGCTGAGCGGCCACTGTTTGCATTAACAGCTGTTTACTTACCACTAGCATCAACGTTAGCATCAAATTTTATTTTGTTATTCATAATGAGCTGTGTCACGTAGAGCAAGGCCAATGTTAATTCCTGTTTTGCTTAAATTTCTTCTTTGTTCAGAATTAAGGATCTTTTGATCTTTGGACCAATGATTGAAAAAAAATCTTCAATGTGAAGACATTTTTTCCAAAATCTGGGAATATGTGACGCACTTTTGCACTTATGTCTGACAATTGGTTTCTAACATTTCATCAAAAATGATCTTTATAGCCATTCGTCTTGGTTAAAAATGTCTATAAAGATTATGCTCTATTAAATGGTGTGACGTCGATGTGTAACCTAGCAGTCAGTTAACTCTGCTGCACCTGCACTGCCTTGCATGAGCGCTGTCTGTGTGCTTTGTGCATGTGTACTGTATCATCTCCACTCTGTGTACGGTGCTCTGGCCTGTTGTCGCCCTAAGATGTGAGGTAAATAATTGAATGGATCCATTAATAAATAAAGTGCATGGGGGGAAGAGGAGAGGTGGGAGAGACAGGTCACTCATCTTTACAATCACTGTGCAGGGAGTGGCATGACTGCAAACACATCGCCACTTCTCCCTGTCTGTCTCGCTCTCTCTCTCTATGCTGCTTTTCTCTCAAAGAGTTGTCTGGACATAATAAGCATTAGCTGTAGTGAACTCCGACTGTGAGCTCAGAGCAGGATGTGGCATTTCAACACATTTCCTCTCTGATCCACTGGGACGAGGCTACTTCCTGTAAAACAGGTGGAGGGAGGTAACATGGAGCTACCACCACCGCACCAAGCCAAGTCTACCTTCGACCTAGCCAAACTGTTCCAGCAGGTAAATTACAGCACTGTTGTTCTTCTATGCTACAGCTGGTATTCAATATAAAAACTTGCCAAGGGAGCTGTAAGCACAAAGGCAAATTTGAACTTGTGGTTTTGAACCATATACAATTTTAAGAGGATTCATTATCAGCTATTGAAAAACTGCAGTAGTTTGCTGAAAATATGTTTCCTGTTAGATGCCTTTTTGGCTGACGATAATTTTATTCTTTGTCTTCTGCCTCAGGAGCACTTACACAGAACCAGACTTTAGTAGTTTTTTTTCTGCCCGTATTTGTCTGCTTTTTGGGAAATAAATCAGAAAATGTAATTCTGGGAGCAAACACCAAATGGAGTTTGAATCCAAGTTCCACCGACAAATCAAAAGAGCAGGCCTCAAAATCACGTCACAGCTCTTACATGCCCAGAAAGTTTTTATTCTGTCTTTACTAATTCTACACTAATGCTCACTCACTGCTTTCTGCTTTCTCTCTCACCCATTCACCCAGTTCTCGCATTTGCTCTCTTGCTTTCCCCTTGTTTTCTCTTTCTCTGTGCCTTCTTTTTTATTTTACAGCCTGATCTCTATTTAGATTTCCTCGTTTGGAGTTGCCACAACGCTCCCCACTGCCAACATCTGTAAGTGGTTTGGAGGAAAGAGACACTATGGAAAAACATCAAAAAATAAAAAAGAAGCAGAACGGCACTCCACTACCAGGGTTAGATAGAACAGAGGCTGTGAAAAGGATAGGCCGTGCTCTGACTGACTCCAAGTATAAGCTTGGCAGTGGAGGGGGGTGAGTGTCAGGGAAAGACATACATACCTCGCAGTGTACTGTATGCCTTATGGCACCTGCACACACTGTACTGCAGCTCAGGGGCGCAGAGGCAGCGTGTGGAGTTCTTGAGACCCCACAGTTTGGGGTTTACTGGGGACTGACCTCAATCACGTGTCGGGTTTTAGGCAGATTGGACTTAAGCTGCAGCACTTTTAAAGAGATTATGTTATTGAAAGAGATTAGGGGAAGTAGATACATTGAAGGGAGCTAATGAGGGGTTTCTCCCTCCCCAGCTGCCAGCCTAATTCTGTGCTCACTGTCCTGTTGATAATACACACTACAATAGTATTACTGTGGCATTAGAGGCTTTACAGTGTCGTGGCAGTGACAGCCACACAGTTGATAGTGTGGTAGGGGTTCAGACGGCTGTGTGTTGCCTTTACTGTATCATTTTGTGTGTGAGCATGTGGCTGCTCTTTATGCACATGTGTTAGGGCGAGAGAGGAGAGTTTGTGTGTACAGTAGGGTCTCATTAGGTAATGAGGATGATTACGCTGCATTAGGTGGTGGAGAAGAGAGGCAACAGCCACAGGGTGGGAGGGGAGAGGGGAACATGTGTCTGTGATTTGCGGCATAAGCACATACCATTTAATTGACACAAGCTCTCTCTGCCGCCTGATTGGTGCAGAGCTGTCCTCTGCGCGTCTTCTTGGCCCTCTCCGTCCTTGACTCGGAGGTCAGAGAGACAGATGTGGTGTGAAAGGGGCGGAGTAGGGGAATGCAGCGAGTGTGGAAAGGTACTGGGCTGACAGTCGGCTGCGGCTTCCAGCCCAGTCAGTACCTTAAGAGGCAGAGAGTGGAATATTGGACCCGTGCAGAAGTGTTTTGTAGGTCAGCCTGTCGCAGCCATGTAAAGCAGAAGCAGAAGATGGAAAGGTTTTGTCTGGGAGTCCCCATGACAGATTGTTAAGTAATGCTATATGAGTCGTCTGAAGGAGCAGTTGAGAAACTACCAGAGTATAACCCAGCATAGAGGAGCAGTTGGCTGCATGTGTGAAGAAAGGCTTCCCTTTGCATGGAGCTGCCCTCTCTATTCCCCTTCTATAAGTAGGCAGGTATTTTTACCAAGGATAAAGTGCTGACCCAGTCTCAGGTAATTACACCCCAGTTGGGCTTTGGCACAGACATGTCAGGGCGTTGCTGAGTGCACCTTACACCCCAGCTACGGGTAAACCACACTTATCTCACTATTTACAAGCCGGTAGAGCCTCGCTCCACAGGACAGAGAGGGAGGGGGGCATACCTTGGCAAGGCCTGGAAACCTTTCTCCTGGCAAAGGAACACTGACATCCCAGCCCCCATCAAAGAACAACAGAAAGGACACAAAAGAGATGAAACTATATTCCTTATTTATGCAGAGCATGTAATCAAAGTAAGGAAAAAAGCAACAGAAACACTGCCAAACAAGGAGAGGGATTCTGGCAATGTTGTGCCCATGTGTGGTACATTTCCTGGCACGAATTCAATCCAATAATCCGTAAGAGGGTTAAGCATGTTATAATCACTTCTAACATAATAATGTTGAATGATCATGAATGATGCATATCTTTCTTAGAAGCGGGTTTTAAAGAAAATAATGGCTCCATTAACGCGTCAGGATGTGTTGATGACTTGAGAAGCATGACAACGCACAGAGTTGTGATTAACATAATAATGTAATTCCGCCATATGATCTTATCTAAACATACAGCACATGAAGGTATTTAAGGTCTGCAGCTTGGCCCAAAGCCAACAGAACCTCAGGGTATTTGAACTAAGGCTCATTTACAGGCTCAACCCTAACATATAAACACTGATCCTCAGCAAACAAAGGAACAGTTTCATATACATTTCAGTATTAAACCCAAAATGATGAAGTGAATAAGGTGCAATGATCATTTTGTCTTCATTTCATCACACACACACTCTTAACACACTCACCAAGAATGCTGGCAAGTCAACAGGTTGGAACTTGCTCACTTACTAAGTTTGACTGTTTTGGATAGATAATTATAGAGAATATAAAAACAATCAAATAGGCGAGGCAGAGAGCTTAAAGGGCACTTTTGTTATTTCTCTCACATCACGCTGAATTGACTTTTGGTTGACTTTAAGATGTTGGCTTCAGGCCGAAAAAGGTTTTTTAGCCACCGCGCCAGGCCACTGCAGCGTTTGACATAAATTGTTTTACTAGCTTCAGAAAGATGGAGGGTTCAAATTATGATCACTTTGAATCATTCCATTTAACACTGATCCATCTTTTCGCAAAGGCTGGACCCAAAACCATGATAATAAAAGCACACTTCACCACCACAAAGCAAAGCCATTACTTTGGTGTTTCATTTATTATAACCATACCCTGTATTTAATGCTGTTGTCAAGATGACATTAGCCCCAGTTTAGCCTCAAATCCATGTATAGTCCCACTACGCGATGCCTTTGAGAGAAAAGTCTGCACTGGAAGCAGCGAACATGTGTTTTTCAGACTTTGTGTGTGAGCAGAGCAGGAAATCTTTAGACCCTGTTGTCTTTAGTAGAGACTTTCTCCAGTATCTATATATCTTCCCTCCCATTAAATGCATGTTCTATGGAAACTATGTGCTGTGTGTTGCTAGGCAAAGCCGGGGCTAAGGGAAATGGCTGTGGTCAGACCATAGTCCTTCAGAGAGGAGAAAAGAGCAAACCAAGGAGAGGAGGACGGAGAAGAAGTAAAAGTAAAGAACTTTCTGAATTTGAATCATTCACCTATGAACGCACGCACACGTATGTGCGAGCACACGCATGCACGGAGGCACGAACACGCTTGGGCTGTTCCAGCTGAGGTGCTGTGTGTAATAATACGCTGGTGGGAATGTGCCACTGCACGTTAATTCTCCCTTCACGCTTGCGTTGAGGAACACAGAGCCTCTAATTGATGCTAAACAAACTGCTGACCCAGACTCAGGATGAAGGTCTGTCAATGATGCACACGCACAAACACACACAAGTACACAAACCGTAAAATGTAAAAATTTGCACCCACATTTACAAAAAGTGAATATGCTCAACGCATCTGATGTTTCATGGCTGAACACTTCTTTTTTTCTTTTCTTTTTTGCGTAGCATGAGAGGCTTTATAGGTGCAGAGCTTGAAAGTCACATGCAGAAGAATGAAATCCTGAGGTGGCACTCTGCAATGCCCTTGGATGGATTTTTGGAGGAACATTTGGGAATGTGTGTGTGTGTGTGTGTATGCCTGTGTTAGGTGACCCTTGTGGTGGGTGGGGGGCCTGAGAAGGTAAACTCCTACTCATCCTTGTCACACAGAAACACAGGCACACATACACACATGTCGGCCCCTAAAGGAAGCTCCAGGGAGGCACAACGACGCCTTTGTGCGGGCCAGATTTCCCATGTCTCCCTGCTCCAGCACACAGATAGATCATCTCAGTATAGCCTGCTGTATGAAGGGCAAGTGCATGCACGCCGCGGAGAGAGAGAGAGAGAGAAAAAAAAGGGAGGGAGAAAAAGAGTGGGAAAGAAGTCACAACCCAAACCACTTCTTTCCTTTCTCTTTTCACATTTTCCCCTTGTCTCTTGTCTCCCATGTCTTTACCCCTCTCTCTCTCTCTCTCTCCCTCTCCCTCCATACCCTCCCCCCTTTTCTCTCCCCTCTCTCCGCAGAGGAATCCAGTCTCTCCGTTGGGATTGGAGCTCTTTGAAGGTGATCCAGAACTGTACTGCTCGCTGCCTCCGCTGCCGCTGCTCTCCTCCCTACCTCCCTCCTTCCATCTCCCCTCTACCCTCCCACCCTCCACTCCCACCTCTCAGCCCTCAGGGGGCCTGGATCCCGTTCAACCAAGAGCAGCCGTGCTCCAAATCCAGGCCTGGGCTTAGCCCTCCTGCCGCAGGCCTCACTGGCTGTCCCACTGCACCACAGAGAGACAAGGGGGTGGGAGGCCTGGCAAGAGAAGAGTAAGGGAGGAGGGGTGACACAGGAGGAAACTGTGAGGTGTGTTTGGTCACATTCACGTTTAACATTTCAGACAGAGAGAGATTAGGAGGGGTATGCTGCAAAGTCTATCCAAGCAAAACTTTTTCTAAACCCAGCTCCCTCTTCTTCCTGGTCATCTCTCCGCTTTTCTCTCGCTCCTTCACAAAACTGTTTATTTTCCCTTTCATTTCATCCTCACACTCCCTCCTTTTTCCATCCCACTTCCCCTCTCTTCCCTCCATCCCAAGGGCAAGCTCTTCATGGACTCGTCAGACTGGTTTCTTTGGCACACCTCGAACACACAAACACGCACTTGGGTGCCAACATACACTCAGGCACATACCTCTTCATTTTAACAGAGGGTCCTTCACTCAATGCCTCAGAGTGGAGCAGGAAAAAGACAGAGAATGACAAACAGACAAGGGAAGAAAAAAAAAAGAGAGAGAGAAGAGGCAGATAAAGAGAGGGAGTGAACTGTGCATTCCTTTGGCTTGCCTGGCTCGGGAGCACAGGAGACGTGTTGCTGGCTGTTCGGTTTATTATCCCCAAGCCATATGGGTTGGCAAGCTTTTGGGGCGTGGTGGAATACATTTGTGTGTGTGTGTGTCAGGGTAAGGCCACGAGTGTGATTGTACTTGTATTATGTCTTTTATCACCTATAGTGCATATCTGTGTGTGTTCCAGGCCACAACAACCTGAGGAAGCACACTTTCAGGTTAATAAAACATAAAGCGCTTCCAGTGCCTCTAAGCTGACATACCAATTCACACCACACATTTATTCACATGCACACACAAGCAAATTTATACAAGCTGGTAATTTCAGCTATTTGTGACATAAATGGTTTAATTGCAATTTAATTGTGATCACATGCTGGTATGGTACCATGCAGTTCATTCGAGATACAGCTCTATTCGATATTAGAGGAGAATTCTGGTTTCTTGCAAACGGGATCTGTTTTTGTAGTTGTGTGGGAACACAGCGACGACAATACGACAAAGTCCAACAGCGCAAAAACACACATATGGTCAGATGATCAGACGGGTTGTGATCAAGCACACAGATTAGCCAGATTAACTACGCCACCTAATGTGAAGGTAAAACCCAAAGTCAATAATAATCCCTCTGCAAACATGTACAGATACAATAAGTAACAGATGACACCTGTGTATAGTTACACAGCTGCTATGTGCTTTAAGTTATGGTTAGGGGTTATTCAGTTGTATATCTACATCTGCATTGGCCTCTAAATTAGTGAGTGTATTAAAGGTTAAATTCCTTTCACAGGTATGTCAACATAATAGGCCAATAAAAGTTGATTCTGATAAATATGATGATCTGAGATGAAGATGACTGTAAAATATGATAGTTACAGTATTCAATTCTACTATTCACTTTTTTTTTTCTCCTGCAAGTTTGGTATTTATCTTAAAAGTATATGATTATCTTTTTCCAATTCAATTTATCTGTATAATGCCAATTCATATACTATTATGGCACTTTACAGGATGAGGGGAAAAAAAAAACCTCCCATCTGTCTCGACTGGTTGGGACCTGTCTCTTAGTAATTACATGTATATATAGCAAATTTGCAAAAGCAAATACATTTTGAAGGAAACAGTGGTTTGTCAACATAGTCCAGCTAGCAAGTAGGAAAAACTGTTAATTCTACAAAGAGATTAGATGCAAAACAATAACAACACATAATGCCCACAGTAATATTAAACTTTTTATGGTTGTGGTTTTGTTCAATTCAAAAAGAGTCATTACTGTCTTGAACTTAAACCACCATCTTTCCCCAACCTTAACCAAAGAGCTTTTGTTCCCTGAACTTAACCACACTCAGAAGTCTGGATGTGAACACCAGTCTCTGAGGTCAAATTCCTGCAATTCGTAGCCTCACAATCCACTCAGATCACCTCTCTGTAACTCTGGTGGTGGACGTTAATGTGGTGTTTCATGCACTCAATAAAAGATTTGCCTCTGAACATATTCCAGACAGTAAATGTTTTTTTTGTTTTGTTTTGTTTTTTAATCATAACATAACTGGAAAACCACTTTAGTGATCTATAAATGTAAATTCCTTAGAGACCTGGTCAGTATTCCCAGTTCTCTGCTCCGTGACTTTTATGTTGTTACTCCCAATGGTTAAACTTACAGTAAGACTCAACTTGTAATAACCTGGAGTTTTCCTTTTAACAGCCAATCAGCACATTCTTTATTTTCTGCATTCCTCAGTTATTTCCCACATCCATTGAAATTCTTCTGACTCCGTTACTTTCATTTTAATCATCTTTTTCTGGCTTCTCCCTGTTCTGCCCCTTCAACGTCACAAGGGTCAGAAGCGGTGTGTTCACTATGTGTGCCCGACTGGGACTGGTGCTGAAGGTGTGTGTGTGTGTGTGTGTGTGTGTGTGTGTGTGTGTGTGTGTGTGTGTGTGTATCTTGTGAGAGCGTGTGCATATGTGTGTGTACGTGGAAGGAGCAAGCTATCTATAGCCTGTGTATCCCTGGGGATTTGAGTCTTAAACTCCATATTCATGACACATCACTGTGGGGATTAGAAGGGCATCATCAGATAGAGGGGCTTACGTCAGCGGGCACACTCACACACACACACACACTCACAACACACACGCACAAAACAGATGCACACTCTCAGCAGCAGTCTCACCCTGGAAAGCACAGCATTTACACCTTCCAGGAAGTTCTGTACTTATTTCTAAAGGAAGTGCTGTTCTTCTTTTCCTCCACAGATCCATGGTTCTAAACCAAAGAAAAGACAGAGGAAAAACACCGTCTGCTGTTACAACTGCTGTGTTATAACAGAGCAGCCAGGAGGATTGCTTTGTATCACTAACCTGAATAGTTCAGTGTTAATTTGAGCAGTGATTATTTGCCTATTTGAAACTAACAGCCTCCAGTGTTCAGCTAGCACTGCCAATTCAAACACTTTGAGTTGGACCAGGGAGTGCAAATTGTTGAGACGGGAACAAATCAAAATGTGTGAGGTGGAGTTGGAAGTGGAGGGGCGTGCGAAGGGGGGGGTGGGGTTAGGGGGGTTGATTAAGGCCAAACCACGTGGAAGCGGATCTGTCGGGGAGATGCAGAGGGAGGGGAGGGGGTGTTAGCATAGGCAGCATGGATCTGTGTTGTGATTTGTTTGTTCATGGCTGTGTGTGCATCCATCTGTGTGTGTTCTTATCTGCTCTGGTCCACAGCAGCAGGGGCATCAGAGGAAGCACGGCCTTTCCTTCCTGTGCCTTTCACACTGTCACAACACAGACCAGACATAAAACCCAGCAGCTCTGTCCAACATATAGAGGGAAAGCGAGAGAGAGAGGGGGGGGAGGATGGGGGAGTGGGGTTGGCTTTTGAGCGCAGAACATGTGCGTGTGATTTTTTTGTGGCGTACAGCACATACCGTTTAATTGACACAATCCCCTTCTTCTGTTTGGCACAGAGATGTGTTCTGCTGGGAGGCAAACGGGGACATATTGAAGGCGAGGTTCATGACACAGTTGAGGTGACGGGGGGGGTGGGTGGGGGGGGCTCGCAGCAGCAGTAAAGGGTGCTGGGACGATGGATGTTCACTATGGGCTGGTGCCCTCCATGGGGGAGCTGGGGAAGGACACCTCTCTACCTCTGCATCCTGCACCTGACTCTGGCAGGCAGCCATCCCCCCCGCTTCCCCCGTTTTCACCCTGTGCTCTCCATCCACTGCTCAGCAGCACCTTAGCTTCCCTCAGTCGTCTGTCTCAGAGTTGTCAACAGCGCCATCATTCACAGGCTGGGATACACGATGAAGCCAGGGAGGCCCACTTAACTCTACTACAGCTTTGCATGAATAACACAGTAATATGAAGGAGAACTGGAGGCAACGTCCTCCAGTTCTCCTTCATATTATCTGCTATATTACTGTGTTACACCTGCCTCTAAATGAACTGATGATAAATAAATTCTTAGAAAGTTTTAAAGAGAGCTCCTTCACTTACTGTAAGTTCACGAAACAATGTAGAAAATGTTACTCAAGGTTACCGAGATGGGCTATGTCATCTTTTACACCTTTATGAAATGAAACATTAACCTTCGTGAAGAGTGATCTGCATTACCTTTTTTTTCCCTGGGTAAAAGCTTGTTAGTCGTGAATGACGTTTACATTAGCTTCATCATCAGTTATTTGACATATCGCATGCATTTGACTTATCTACTCATGTGAATGGCGCCTCCAACAGTCTGTCAGATTTCATACATGCACTGATCCCTCAGCTACATTTACAAATGCTGTAGTAAAAAATGTTTACGTGTGACCGTTCCCAGCTTGTCATTCATCAAATGTAGTGTATTAAAATGGTTTTTAATGACCACATAATGTCTTCTACTCAGTGTGATTACTATGTCAGCGAGAAAAAAGTTTACATAGCATTTTTATAATAATAAGAGGATAAAAATGAGTATATATTGAGTTGAACTCACCTATCGTAGTTTTAAAATGTTTAAGCTGAAGGCACTACATGTTCTCTACATTTTCAATTGAGTGATTTCAATTCAAATACTCACCACAGTCCTGAAAGATGACTGTGGAGAGTTTAGTTGCTTCTCCTTTGTTGAAGACAGCAGGTATATCCGGCTGCAGGTACCAATGGCAAAATGCAGTCACGGCAAATAAAGCTTATGAAAAAAAAATCTTTAAGAGTCTCCTGAAGCACAATCCACTTCACTCTGCCACTGATGTGTACATTGACTACTGTATGTTTAAATAATTCTTGTTTTGCTAATAAAAAGAAATGCACTTCACTTTGCTGACTTCCTAATAAACAAACCTTCTCAAAACCACCAGACATCACCACAAAACACGAGGGTGCTACACACACAAAAACAAATGCAGTGAAAAGAAGATATATCAAGCAAATGCACATTTATATCACTTATATAAGCTTTCAGACAGACGTCTATAAAGAGATGTATACATTACAAAACCTTCTAAAAGGATCTGATGAATGTTAATTGTGTGTATGAAACACATGAGCAGCGTTCGCAGGAATGAATTCGAGGCCATGGAAGAGCACACTATCCATTTGTTCTAACAGATTCATTATGAAGAAGTAATATTACAGCAATCCCATGGCAGGAAAAGAAACAACATACTCACCAACAAAATGCACAAATTGTACAGTACAAACAAAGGAAAATACACACAATATATAACTTTGGGAAACAGGGACAAGCTGTATATACTGTAAATGTGTGCACATGTGTTGGTGTTGTAGTGTGAGTGTGTGTGTGTGTGTGTGTGTGTGTGTGTGTGTGTGTGTGTGTGTGTGTGTGTGTGTGTGTGTGTGTGTGTGTGTGTGTGTGTGTGTGTGTGTGTGTGTGCACACGTGTGTACACACACAGAAAACTCTTTCCACAGAGTCCTGCGGTGGGAACTGTGCCAAACCAACACTTCATTTCAATTTCAAATCTGAGGCCTGACTTTGACCTTTCAGCACAAAACTAGTTACGGACTCTCTCAGCTTCTCTCTCTCTCTCCCTCTGTCTGTCACTCTCTCCTGCTCGTCTGTTACGCTGCTTGTCAACACACTCTCCTCGCCTTCATCCTGTCCACAATTTCAATGGGCATTTTATATTTCTTCCTCTCTCATTTTCGACATTTACACCTTGTCTTCTGACGACTTCCCAAGTCTCCTTATCAGTACCCGTAGGTTGGACTTGTACAACTCATCCTTGGTTCCTTCCTGTTTCCTTCAACCTGCCTGTCCCTGGGAGTTCTTCGGAATGGCACCTTTCATCATTATGGGACATTGACACATCTGTTGTCGAAAAAATGTGACAGCATTCCTCTGTGCCGTTAAACCGTCAACGCCGATTGTGTGAAAAAGAAGAAGAATGGAGGTAGGAGGGAAAGTGAGAAAAATGAGAAAAAAGGGTGTGGGTAGAGCAATGAGTATGAAAGTAGTCAAGGCGCAATTTATAAATAATTACACCAGGAGCCAAAGTCAAATTTATGTTTAGCACCACTAATGATGCCAAACATGGCGGCAGGTATAACTTCAGGAGTTCTTTGTTTGTTTCTGGATGTGATAACCAGGGACAGAAGAGCAGAAGAAGATTTACAATCACTTTATAGGTTTTCTGATCACCAAATGGCAGTTACACAACAGTAGTGATGGAGAGGGAGGGTGTGTTGCTCTGTGCCAGAGGAAGGGCGTGTGAGTGTAAAATAACACCAAAAACTACACCAAAGGAAGAGAGGAGATGGAGAAAAAGAGTGGGAGGAAAATGGGAGATGGAGTGGGGGGGGAGTGGGGGAGAGTACCCAGGCGGGTGTTCCAAAAACCTGTCAAGGTATTTCCTTCTGCAAACACAAAATTTGTGGGACTGTACAGTAGAGGCGTGCCGACACTCACACATACATAAAATCCAGCACATTACGCTAAAAATACGCAGCAGTGGTCAAGCACAACTTTGATTTAATATATTCTTTGATTAGGTAGGTCTCAAGCCAACTCCTCTTTTCCTGCGCAGCAGTGTCTGCTGTCCACAGCTGCACGAACACACACGCAAACATACGCACGCACACACCAACTTAATGAGCCATTCAATACCCCCACAAGCTCCCGACTTCGTGAGCCTCCTCACCAATGTCCAAGCCCCTCGGTGTCTCATTCCTTTAACACCCCCACTCCAGATACACTCACACACACACACACACACATATAATTCCTCCATTTGGTAAATGTCTCGTCACTCCTAATTCCACCACGCATATGCCTCCATGCTCTCACATAAATATGTACACACCTACGCACACACAGACACACACTATGTCCCACTGCTCTCCTTCTACACCAGCTGCAGTCCACCCAGTGTGTTTACATAGTCTGCTGAACCACGACGGAGAGGGGGAGAGGGAGAGAGAGGGAGACAGAGAGAAAGAGAGTGGATGGACGGAGCAGGGCTGTTTGTCTGAAGGGGCTTTCCTGTTCTCGCAGGAAATGGTAAAAGAGGGGGAAACCAGGAGCAGGAGAGGCTAAAGCAAGATGAAAATAAATGAGACAACAAACCAAATCTTGTGAGAGTGAGACCAGAAGAACGAGGAGAAGGAGACAGACAGTAGCGACATAAAGGTCACAGATGTAAACATCTGTCCTGCAAACCACAAGGCAATCATGATCTCCTCTCCTCTCCTCTGCCGACACTTCACACACACACACACTTCCCGCTGAAAGTTATGTCACAGATTAGACGGTTATACAAACCTACAGAGTGTTATCACAGCTATGTTGGATTTTGGTTTTACCACCCGTGGTTGTTGACTCACAAGCTAAAGCTCAGTGTGGACTGTGGTCGCACATGTCCCGACCTTTCCCACCATTATTTCTAAATCAAATCAACAGACAGCTTTGGCTGGATGTAAATGATAAACCTATGGTGTGTGTGCGTGTGTGTGTTGCAGTGCAGTGTTATGCTGCCAGTGTGGTAATGTCGGGTGGGTATGTGGTGTGTAGTTTGTGACTTCTGGTCATGGATGGGGTTAACAGTGTCTGCCACGTCTGGCTGTCTAGACCCGATGACTCAAAATGTGAGTCCATGTGCATGTTTGATGGCGGTGGTGGAGGGAAGTAAACAACTATGAATCACTTAATATTGATTCAAAGCTGCTAATTACTCCTCAGTATCCTCAGGTTAGGAGTGAAAAACTGGATTTTCTGGCGTTTTCAGGCCCTCTCGTTCTCCCTTGTTCTTTGATTTTACCATTACTTTTCCTCTTTCACCTTTATCAGAGTAGCATCTGCCAAAGGATGGCCTCTTATGTTGGGTGACTTAAGAGCAGAGTCCTCCAATGAGACAGCTAGCGTTGTGTTAGCTTGGTTTGTCTTGTGTTTATACCAGGTCCTAATGTCCAGGCAGGAGGATGTTGTGAAAATCTGGCCATCACAGAGACTCTCATAAAGGCTATTTATGGTGTTGCACTCAGTAGTTCACATGAAAAGTGAACAACCAAAATAACAAAATACAGAAGTTCGACTCTTGTTTAACCTCTTGCTCCCACACAACCCGCCAGTCAGAACATGAATGTAAAATTGTCAGTTCCAGAAAGACACAGAGATAGTCTGAACTGCCTGACTGAAACAGTGTGGAGAGTTTCTGAAGCCATTCAGTCCAGCACTTCTGTAGAAACACACTGGCAGCTTCAGCGTTATTCAAGTGTTTGCATCTGCAGCTCAACAGCCACTTAATCACAAAGTTCAAATGCGGAGAGCTGCTGCAGGTCAGAATGTACTGTCTGTAACTAGCTAAAATTGCATGCACTTTCATATATGTGCATTTGCAAGTTCAATCTTAGCATCATTCCTTTTAGGTAAACTAATTAATGATGGTCAACAGTGCGTCTGATATGTGCTATTAAATATCCAGTGAGTTTTGTTTAGACATTATTGGCTAAACTGGTTATAGATTATATAGATTATAGGTATCACTGTGCCCTAAACAAACTGCACATAAGAATTTATAACAGCATCTGAAAACCTTTTGCCCCAACAGGCCTCTAACATTAAAACTGGGGCCTGTATGAGACATTTTTGCTGTTTTTCTACAACATGTAGCACTTTGAATGCCTCTGATAAGAGATGACTGTTTTCAGTGCCACAGCATGCTTTTCCCTCCATCTTCAATTGTGAAGCAAGTACCGTAAGTGAAGTTTAGGGGCAGGCACAAGTGTGTTAAACTAGACCAGTGGAAGGCTCCTCTACCTTCCCACCTGTTTCCCTCCCCTCTTCCTCTCTTTACCTCTAGTCCATGCTATGTGCAGTCATTTCCCATGAGTTATCCACCTCTTACTGGAAGGCACTCCTCCTCCTCCTCCTCTTCCTCCTCCCCTCTCCCCCGTCAAACAGTGCAGCCTCCTGCAACAGCCCCTGCCACATTCTTTCATCTATAGCTCTTCCATAATATTTTTTTGTCTCCCCCTTCCTTCCCACTTCCTCCCCCTTCTAGTCTCTGTACTGTACAGTATGTGTAGCAAAGTGCACGGCCTCTCAGCATCTTGTTTGACCCATGATAAGGATTGGGGTCACGGTGGAGGGGGCAAATATTGTTGCTCAGTGGGGCATTGCGCACACTATTCTGCTCTTTTTCCACTGAATGCATGAGACATACATGAAACAGTGAAAGTGGGAGAGAGTGTATGAGTGAGAGGTGGCGAGAGACAGAGAGAGAGAGAAAGAGAGAGAGAGAGAGAAAGAGAGAGTGGGATGCGACATATAATTGTGCTCTAATGAAACATAAACAGTGCAGTCTGAGGGAGTGTGTCTGGGCAGGGGCCCCCGGCCGGCCTAAAGGCCTAAAGGCTCTGCTCTCTAAGGCTCTTAATTATGACTGAGGAGGTCAGTCACGCCTCTACTAACCCGCCACCAAATACTCTAAGTATTGTAAACACTGTCTGTGTGTTTGTGTGTTTGCGTGTCTCTCTGCGAGTCTGCATGTTTATGTGCGCCGCGTGCGTCAGAGAAAAATACAGAGATTGTTGAGTGTGCGGGAACCAGCTGGTGTGACTTTCTCCCGCCCGCCCCGATACCCACTGTACAATGACAAACCTAATTGCAGGTGCCCACCTGTCTTTTTTACGCTCCGTGGTGGTCAGATTTAAGCAGAACACTGGTCTCTTTTATAACCTTGTACTTTTCTTTCTTCAGTCCTAGCAGGAGAAGAGCAGCTGTCACCTACCTCTTGTTTCTGAGGTCAAGGAGTGACCGTCCTTTGTGTCTCCTGTGTGTCACTCTCTCGTTGGGAACTCCCATTTTCAGCCAGACCTGAAAATCAAATTTCACAGTTCAAATACCAGATTATTCTCAAAAGACATAACAAATTTAGAAATGCATATTTCAGTTTCTTTTGTAATCTAATTGTGTTGATGTTTATTTGAAGCAGGTGTGTGGCCATACAGAAAGCATGTGTGGGAATGTGACTTGTGGCCAAGCAAGGTTTAACTAACAGAGGGGTATTCCCTGCCAAACAGTCTGCCCACAAAACCCAGACTAACTAACCTCAGTGTCTGGGTGGCTGGTCTGAACCTCGCCGTCAAAGTCCTAATCAGCCAGCACATTACACACTATTATGGTTACAGCAAGAGAGGAAGAATGAGAGGGGGAGAGCGAGAGAAAGACCAAGGAAGAAAAAAGAAAGAAAAGAGTTGTTATTGTTGCACAGTTGTTTGTTAGTTGTTTTTTCTATGTTGTACAAAGCGACAGGCACGGTTTCAAACATGTCTTCACTTTCTCACACTCCTTTCGTCTCCTCTATTTCTGTTTATCCCTCTCCCTGTCAACGGACAGGTGAGACTACAGGAGCCAGCCAGGAGGCCCTGACCCTTGACCTCTCATCTCTAACCTTGGATCATCAGCTGGGTTGTTTCGGGTGGCCGGAAGATTTGACCTGACCTCGACCCTTACAGTGACCCCTGCTCACTGACAGTTGTTATTTGCCTGCAACAGTACAAACTGAGCCTGAGAACAAGAGAGGGTGAGGAGTGGTGGAGGAAATAGTTTAGGTCTGTTACTTAAGTTAAAAGAACCAATATATTGATGTGAAGATGCTCGATTAGAGGTCAAATCCAACAAATAATGATTTTGTAGTGTAATGTGATTTCGATAGTTGCAATAAAAAAGCAAAGAGCTGCTACTATGATAACTTTTCTCAAATTGTCAGGGTGTTAATTGTTGTAAATGAATTGATCAGCTACTCCGACTGGACCTCCTGGATGGATCGTACAGAACCTTTAACAGTGTACTTCCACCAATGCAGACCCCTGCTCCATTAGGTTTGAATCCCCACTAAGGATCACAAGATAAATTTAGCCATATGTGCGATTATTAATGGGGCGGGAAAGAAGAAGAAACAAAACTCTGCTGAACACATTTAGAGTTAATTACTTTTCTCTGATGTAAAAATGAAAGGGAAATTACTTAATACAACTAACAACTTTTAAATAGTTTAAACTTGAAAGGGGCTCAGTTTACACAGCTTTTCTTATAAGTCAAAACATTTGGGGATTATTAGCTTATCATATGTTTTTCATGTGAAATCTTGATTTGAAAAGTCAAATAAATGTGGTGTAGTAAAATGAGCAGTATTTCCTTCTGACTTGTAAAGAAGTAAATACTATAATGTTCAGTCTCCAAATAGCACATTAGCGCAGTACTTAAGTAAATGTACTTAGATACATTTCACCACTGGGGAGAGGAGAGGTAAACAAGCCCCCACAACACACAGCTAAAGAGTGTGCAAAATGCCTCCTCTACATCTCTAATTGCATGTTTTCTCCCCACATACCTGTAATTACACTCTGCCTACCACTCATCTCTGTCTCTGAGGCAACACTCACGCTAACCATAATGAAGCATGGCTCTAATGATTTACAACTGCTTAGCATTAACACATACACTCACAGCTACAGACATTACCACTGACAGTGAAATTATATCTTTATCAAGCCAGTCCAAATTATGTGAGATTGAGTAAAACATATATTCTACGAACGGCAAGTTAGGCAAGATCTTTTTGTCTTTCACTTAAGATTTTTAAATATTTGAAGAGATCAACAGTATTAGGCAACAGTGGTATTAAGGCCTACTGGAAGTTCTCTGTCAGCTCGACGTCAGGCCGACAAATATGTAATGGAAAAGTGTTTGTCCTTTGATTTATTTACATTTGTCCTGACTGACTGACTGCATGCGCCTCCCAAGGACAGAACTTTCAGGAGAGAAAGTGTGCGTATGTGGACTCATTTGCATAAGTAGGCCATTGGTTCCTAATGGAGGCGTTTTGTTCAGGCGTTAACAAGGTGTCTCGCTGGGGCTCTCGTTCATTCTCTCGTTCATTCGTTCCTTCCTGTCGTCCGCTGACTCTGACATCCAGGCAATCAGTGCTGCATTTGGGCTCTCTCTTTGTGTGATTTACGAGCTCCCAGATTCATTTAAAAGCCATTGTTCTCCTCTGACGGATACCACGGCCCCCTCCGCTTCCACACTCTCGCTTGTGGACGGCACACACACACACAGAGACACACACACACACTTTTACACAGCCGCCGCTTACTTTATCTCTCACTCACTCACCCACTTGCTCAATCACTCAGCACATACACACACGGTGCCCATCTATCATGGAGCGATGCAGGGGGAGATTGTTATCCCATACCAACCATATTAACCCACAGATCCCCAGCAGTGGCTGATCCAGCAGTGAATTAAGACAGAGGATGAAGAGGGGAGAAGAGAAGAGAAGAGAAGAGAAGAGAAGAGAAGAGAAGAGAAGAGAAGAGAAGAGAAGAGAAGAGAAGAGAAGAGAAGAGAAGAGAAAAATTTGTTCTCATTCATATTTTCATTCATATCTGTCATCCACTTTCTTAATCCACAAAGTACAGATGACGAAGAGATGGCCAAACGCCTTCTGCCTCCGCTCATCTCTTGTTTTGCTGAAGAAGTCTGTCTGTCAGCGAGGCATCTGTAAATGCATCAGGACACACCTGCGCTTGATTAAGTGTGTTTAGACTGCAGATGGAGGGAGGAGGGAGGAGGAGGAGGAGGAGGAGGAGGGGGTGAGGGGCAATTTAGAGAGCAGAGGTTTTATGAGAGTAATCATCTCCAATAAGGCCTTGCTTGGGAATCTCAAGCCCCCGCCCTGCACACACACTGTGCCTAATGTACACCACACACATACACACTCACACACACATTAAGACACACACTTACACCTTCTAACCCTCACACACAGAGATCCTTTATGCCTCTTTGTTCATTCTGAGGTTTAATAAGAGCCAACTACATTTTAATCTCATTCCTCATAAGTGGACAACTTGTATTAATTCTCCGAGATGAGGACAAGTCGGCCTCCCACAAAGCAGGCTGTTTTGAGTTACAGCCTCCGCTCTGCGTTTGTGTGGGAGATTAACTTCTCTCTCCGAGTTCATATTTTCATCTGGGCCTGACTATGGCCAGAGGGAGAGTGGTGAAGAAAAAAAAATAGAGAGAGCGGGCAGGCTTGGAAAAGACATAATGTTGTTACATCATTTAATGACATTATCTCACATGCACACATGTGAGTGAATACACACACACACACACACACACACACACACAGCAAGAAGAAAATCTGATGAGTTCTCACAACCATTAGGCAACTAATTTACTTTATATGAAAAGTGAAAGATGTTATCGCACAGTTGCGCGTTCCAAGCGCACACCTCCGTCCTCCGTGATGAAGCAGTGATAAGATGAACAGATGGATGAGGGAAGAAGAGTGTGGAGTTGTTCTCCTCTCCTTTACCTTTTCACTGCCACATCACTGGTCTGATAACACCTACTGTGGAGCTAAGTTTGGTCTGCGAGTTAAAAAGGTTCCCTGTGGAGTTTCAGACCACCAGTAGCGCTATGAAGCTGTTTCTCAATTAGTGGGTCCCTGTTTTGTTTCTCTCATGACCACACATGAGAATGCAGCTGCATGCGCACATGCCCTGCCAGTGGTGCCGCTGAACCAGAGACAGAAATAAATAAAACATAATTTGCTAATTGATTCAGCGTGTTTACAGTCTAAAAAAAAAAAAATCAATATCAAGAAAAAAACAGATCAGTCATGCGTTTTGAACACCACCACTGTTTTTTTTCTTTATCTGTGATAATGCTGCATAATTCATCTGTGATTGAATTGTAATCGCAGGAGCTGCATTTTTTTTTTTTATTAAGGTAACGTGTCCCAATATTGTTTTGCATCAACATGAAGATGTAAAGGGACAAGTTTGTTTGGTCTTAAGACGTAACAAAATCTTTTAAGTGAAGATGAAAAGCAAAAATGACTGCTCCAACTGAAAACGCAATCTCATATTGCACTTATACTATATGCACATATAAGTGACATATAAAGACAAAGTTATTTGCATTCCTAATGTAATTGCACTAATTATCCAAATATTCACATATCAGATTTGATGGAAATGCATATGCACAATGTGGGCATTTCCTGAAACAATTCTGTCAAAAAGCGTTTTTATAATTCATATCTTGGTGTTATCTGATGTCTAAGTGGTCACATTTTCCTAATAACCTCTCTTCAAGAATTCTTGGGAAATTCAACAACAGGAAATTGGGTCCACCTCAAACAGCAGCAGCTCCACTGATCTAAATGAACGTTCACGAAAACAATTGTATAAACTGTGTTTTGTGCCTTCAGTTACAGTAAAGAGAGGCTGTGCGTGAACCCAAGAGCTTTAACAGTGTGTGTCAGCTAAAGTGTGTCGGGAAGACTGCCTGAAAAGATCCCGTAAGCACAGGCCATAGTCGCGCTGGTTTTAGGGTAAGTGGGATGTTGACAGCTTTTTGGACAGCTCGCACTCTGCACTGACAGGCCAAGAGTTATTATCCAACCTGAGACAGCCCAGTGGCACTCAAACCCTCAAACATGCTCAGTTTCAAGTGTGTGTGTGTGTGTGTGTGTGCCTGTATGAGTGTGTGTTTGAAGGCAGGCTGAGAAGGGCAGAGAGTCATCCAGTAGATTTACTGTGTCAGTAAGCAGCTGTGTTTGTCAGTGCTGGCCTGAGGCTTTTCAGTGTGATCCAGTCTGTGTGATTATACACCATACGCTTCTCTCACCCTCCATTTTTCTGCTCTCTTCATCCTCCTCTTTCTAAAAAAGCCCAAGGAAACATAGGGTCGTTTTACCTGCATAGTTGAGTTCCACTTTCCTGCTTTTGCACAAACACAAAAACTTTGCTACAACTGAAACTACCCTGCACTTTTACTTCTGTGCTATAGAGCTGAGATTAGAGATTGCTGAGAAAAAAGACCATGACCTAACTGAGAAAATTCATAAGCAGAGCTGCATTATGGGTGTGTGTGACTTCCAAACCATGTTGGACGACCGTTCAGCCAAAGCACTTGTCACAGCTCTCACTGCAGGTGTTCAGGCTTGGTTTGGTTTGAAAGGATTACAGGGTGGAGGAGCTCCGGTAAGTACAGTTTTCCTTTTGTGTCTGGCTCTCTCTTTCTGTGTGTATGTGTGTGTCAGAGAGAGTGAAAGAGAGACAGGACTAGACTGAACGCATGCCTAAAAGTGTGTGTGGGTTAGGAGGAGGTGTGCATGAGTGATAGAATAACCCCAGTGTCAATCCTCAATTCATACTACCTTTAAAAAAAACTCTCCCACCTGAATGACATTGCAGCTCCTGTCCTATGAAACTACTCCTAAAGTAACTTCTCCCTTAGTTCTCATTTGTTTGTAAGCAATACTAGCACCTTATTATACTTTTGATAATGGCTACTACATCATCTGGAGGAGTTATGTCGCTCTGATAAATAATATAATTCAAGGGTCAATCCAGCTGGGTTCCTGAGAGCATAAAGATTAAGTTGTGTCACTGTGATTCACTCAGAGACAGATCACCAGCTACAGAGAATACAAACTGTGTACCATAATTGTTTTACTGTATGTGCACATACAGCAGTTTATGCCTTGTTCAAGATAGAAATCATAAGCATTAATTCCAGCGCTGAGTACATTAAGTGCTCGTATAAAATGTTTCCTGAAGTGCATTTTATATGTATCATTTTCAATGTAAAACAATGTTATAATAGGTGTGTTTCGGTCAGCCTGCTTTATACACAATTTGAAATTGTAAACTTAAAAATGAAGAATGGAAATGTGAATATTAACTATTCAGCAAAGTAATCTAAAATTTCTTCAAATTCAGAAACAAACTGTTTTCTACATCATAACATTGTTTAAGTGGATGTAATATTGCACATTTCCAGATCTGCCAACTCTTTCCAGCTACATTTTATTCTGGGACTCCTCTAGAGTTTAAAATAATCCTTTAGCCTATCCTCACCCCAACAACAAATGTAATTCATGAGTGGAGTCTATGAGTGAAACAGGTCCGCGCTCTATGAGGCCCAACTCCCTGAGAGTCTGCTGAGGGGCTGTTGTACCACTTCATCCTCTTACTGGGGAGGGTGGAGGCTTGAAAACAAACTTTGTGACAACCAAATACCGTAAGGTAACTGTAAACAGCAACTTCTCAAATCTATCTGCACACTTCAGCCTAAATCTGATCCAAAATCTGAGTGTGGACAGAACCAACACCCACAGACACAAAGATAACAGCAGGACATCTTTAGTTGGTAAATATTACAATCATCACCTGCTTATTGTGGCTTAGCAGCAGATTTAGTTTATGGTCACAATCTGTAAATGAAAATGTCTCTATGTGCTGTATGTCAGTGTCAATACTAAATTAAGTGAATAAAGACTGTTTATGGAAATGTAAACGCCAGCGTTGCTATTAAAAAGTTATTCTGTTGTCACTTAATGGCTGTATAACAACCCTGCATTGTTGGTTATTTGTATTCTGGAGTAACAAACTAAACAAACTGAAACTTTTAGATCAGCCTGACACCAAGCTTTTGTCTCGGGGAGGTTACTTTTACATACTGAAACTCTGGTTGTTTCGATTAGGGACATTGGACATTGTAACATTACATGTTATGTTGGAAAATAAGGAAAAGCTAAACAGTTCCTCTTTATCTCACCACTCTCTCTTGCAGTCACTTACTTGCTTCCTGCTCCTTTTTGTGCACAACCTGATTTTTGTTTTTCTATAAAAATAAAATGTCATTGTCATATTTGAATTTAAAGGTAGAGTCTGGAGGTTTTTGCTCAAAACTAAACGCTAGAGTAGAGTAGTAGGAGGGCTGTTAGCCCCGCTAGCTGCCCCGGATGTTAGCGAGTGCTAACACCCGCTAGCGCGACGCTAACTTCTGCTAGCAGTGGCGCCTGGCACCCGCTGCCTTGCTCACCACAACGGCCCTCCTACTCGTTACAGCATAATTCACGAGACTCCCGTTGTTGGTTACGGACGGGTATCAGTCCGTTTCTTTGCAGTCCTGACTCAACTACTGCTGCTGCTGCTGCTGTCAGGGGCAGGAGGGGCCCAGTTTGAATGTTTTGTTTACAAACTGCAACGAACAAACCTCCAGACTCTACCTTTAACCACGAAATACTTGGCTTTGTATTCTGAATCTGAAAAGGCCTCAATTAACAATTTGCCAAAAAAAAAAAAAACTTTGCCATATCAACATCAAAGACAGTAACATTTTAATCATGTGTTGTGCTATTTGCTCTTCAAGAGGACAGTCTAACAGTCTCCTCTACATCATTTTCAGTTGTATCATTTTCTGGTGTTGTAATGTGAACTTTACTTCAAATAATTATGTGCGTGAAATTCCCAGAAAAGCAAAAGAACATTGAGGGAAGTTATTTCATGCCATTTGCAGATTTTTCACTTGGTTTAAGTTAGAGGTTGTGTTTGTGTGTGTGTGTGTGTGTGTGTGTGTACGTGCATATGTGCATACATTGTGGTTTTACTAAAAGCAATGTGTCCCTGGCTCTGGACTCCCCTCCCCCCAGGCTAATGGTTAAATAAACAGCCTGGTGTCTGCCCTGCTGTGGGAACAGTCAGAGGGATCTAGGAGTGTGTGTGCTGCTGCGCACACCTTTGCACTAATGCTGGAGAGCTGCAGCCTGTGAGCTGCATGACTCCTTTGTGGGCTAACAGACACAGACAGACGAGGAGAGACGGGCAGTAAGGAAGAGCAGTGGGTGAGACGGATCTTTCTTACTCACCCTCGTGAAAGTCATTTACTGTTTCTCACACTCCTGCAGTTGATGGAGGAACAGTGACGTCCAGAAACTGACAGAAAGTCTCATCACGGCTTCCTCCTTCACTTTTGATATGAAAATTTGTTCTTTCATTTCTAAAACATGTTACACCAAATACATGACTAGGACACTCAGTTCATGCGCCTCTCATCATTGCACAATATGTTCTCCATGTTATCAGCATGGAAAATGTAATAAGCACCTGTTGGCTGCCACTCGTCATCCAACCTGTTCACTGTTGTTCCACTACCCAGGGGGCAAAATCCCAGTTTAGTTTAGTAATATTTAAAACTGAACAGTTGACAAAATAAGTGCAGAAAATATTCACAAGTTGCTGTGTGGACTGATTTTTAATTGAAAAAGAAGTTACCAACCCTAGTTACACAGCACTCCCTCTAGCTGAATGGCTATACGTTTTCCCCTATTTTGCCTGCAATAACGGCCAAACCACGAGATCATATCACTCAACCACAACACGGGACGCAGGTCTGTTATCATGTGTATTGTCATTTATAAAATTCCCACACATACATTTTTAAAAACAAACATTTTATGTTGTCGAGTTGAACAAAATGATGACAATGGTCATTTTTCCAGTCTATAGTTCTCAGTTAAGGGCAACGACTCAGCCCAGTTATGGGTGGAGACTGTCGCTGTCTGGCCTTGTGGAGCCATAATATTGCAGTTCAGCAGGGTTATCCCCCTGCTGTGGGGACATGCATACAGTATGATTACAGTGTGGCCCCAACTAAAATGTGCTATACTGGGAAAGTGGAGGAGGACACTCCAGCTAGCTGTGAACATTTGGCAACACTTTACTTGAATACATGTTCATAAGACTGACATAACACTGCCATAACCATGTAGTGTTTCCCACAGGTTTGCAAGGAGACTGCGGCGGGGGATCGTCATAATCAACATAATTTTTAAGGTTTGGCAATGCTATGATAGGTTATGTTGTCTTTATGTCAAGTTATCATAACAAGGACTTCTCAATGTCAACCTTGCATCAAAAGTGACATAACTTACCAAATGACACTTAACGACAGCTGTCATAAGTATTCATTGATGTTTATGACAGGTGTCATGTCATGGTTATGACAGTGTTATGTCAGTCTTATGAACACATATTCAAGTAAAGTGTTACTGAACATAGAAATCTGACCTGTCTGAACTGAAATTCATCAGCCGGAAGATGTTTTTGCTCTTTTACTCAAAGTTTTCCCAGTACTGTCATTTATGTTATTATATGAGCAATTACAGTAATTCTAGAAGCATATCTAAATAGTCTTCAAGGCTTTAATCAAGGCATGATGCACATACTTTTTATTGGCAAAAATCTTCATATTACGGTAAGTCTGTGAGACTATTTTTTCCATCCCAATTGGAGTCTGTGTGGACAATCATCAACAACAGCTGAACAAATGATAAATATTGTGCAAAGCAGTTAATCCATTAAGCATGTTGCATCCAGGTCATGACTCATTGCTGACTGATTCGAGTTAACTAATAATACAAGATGGCCACTGATGACGAAAACAGGAGGCCAGGTGAAGAAAAATCAACTATAAATTCAGAAAGTTATAATCTTGTGTCATTGTAATATATAGTACAGCAGGTTGATAATACTTTGTATGTATAAGTAAATGTAGTTGGATTTAACCCTCACTGAACTTATGAATATGCGTGAACAACGTGTTTGTTTCTTTGCAGCAGGGACAGACTCAAAGAGACAGACAAATAGACAGAGAGAAGTAGGCCATGACTCTGAATGGTGGCAGTGTCATGTCTTTGATGTCAGTTTGTGTCCATATCCCACACGCCTGATTGGACAGCTCCAAACAAACCGGCAGGACCCAGTTCAACACTTTGAGCACGCAAAGACAGAGAAACCCTCAGAGACACAAGCTGGAGCGTTTCATAGATCAGTGTAAATCAGCTGAGCAGATCTCTCTGGTCTGAAGTGACTTACAGTAACTGTGCCCTGAAAATATTCCCATTTATCTCTGCCATCAAATTAAATGTTAAAGTGTTGATTTAAATTATTAGAAGGTATCAATAAAACCTTTTAAGATCCATTTAGCAGGTTTCTCTGAACACTCATATCAGAGGTCCCAAATGGGCTTTAATGATGTTTCATCTTTTCCGCCGCATGAAAATCACATCTAATGTAATATTTTCATTATATTTGTTTATTCTCTAAACATTCAGCCTGAAGGTAGTCCAAATACACTCTGTTTCTCTGTAACTCTTGCACATACATTACTTGTATATGTTGTTAAAGAGAGAAAAAACACACCGAGTGAAATCACCTCTTGAGATTTCCTGTTCAAACACACATGCACACACACCTCCAGACACACACACACACACAAGATGCAGGCCTCTCAAGGCATGGTGTTTACAAATGTAGCTCCCTGGTGGCTGGGCTTACTGGGGTAATAAGACATAAACAAAACAGCAGTCTGCAGGGAAATTTTACACCCATGCATGCGTGCAGAAAGGCATGTGTGTACGTGAGGCACGAAATGCATGCAGACTGCACCACATGCGTTGTTCACATGTTTCAAAAACACACAGCCACACTCCACTCCAAAGGCGCTTATGCCATGATGCAACATGAAAAAAATGTTTGTAGTCTCCCAGGATCACACTCAAAGTTTTAACAAATTAGCTAAATTTGGAAATGAAGGAGGACAGAGAGGAGAATTCAAAGACAGATGGAGAAGATCAGAAGATGATATAAAGTGAGAGGATGAAGGAACAAGAAGAAGAAGGCGGTAACCTGGATTTAAGCCTGTTTATTACTCATTTTTATTTTTAATACTATTCAATCTTTGGTCATCATGTTATCTCTGGAATTTTGAAGGGGAGGGCATGTCAGTGGCTGAGACAGATTTAGTGTCGAGGCACCCGCATGCATCATCACAGGTCTGAAACCCCCTTTCAGCACCAGAACCGGGAGGACTGCAACTTTCAGAAACCAACATTCCCCCGTTCACACCCACTTCACGCAGAGAGAGACGAGGCAAGGTGTGTGGAGGTGAGAAAGAACTTTCAGTCTCTTTACGCAACTAACTTCTGTCACTTTTCACATGTTCAAATGAGTGCAGCACTATGAATGCCCTCCAGGAGAGACTGTGAGCAGGTGTGCAACACTGCACCACCCCTACATGAAATTCATTCTGCTTCACCCCCTCTCCATGACAAGCAAGCTCTAAACTCTTCTTCTTCTCCTTCTCAGACGGTCCGATGGCACGTTGTAGAAAACTAGTTCACTGGGAGCAAAATGTGGCCTTAGGGGATAAAATGTAATTAACAAAGCTGGAACTTAGAGGTTTTTGTGGCTTTATCTTACACTTTCTTTATCTTCTACAGTAAGAATAAAGAAATGCAACTGTGTTATGAATGAAAGCTGAATCACTAGTTCAGGAAATCATCCCTGTGAAGAACTTAACATCTGGTGACATGATTAACGTCTCAATTATAACTTAAACACAAATGTGTACGTTTTTGCTCTGTGACGAGAACACACACACACAGTTGCACACTGTCCTAGGATTAATGCTCGACACACCCTGTGTCTTTTTGTGCTGAGGCCAGAAGATGAGATGTATAATTGGCAACGTTACCCCTGTGGTGTTCATTGAGATCACAACTAGGGGGGATGCTTGTGTACAGTACATGCATGTGCTTTATATGGATGCCTCTCCATGTATGTAGCTGACAGACGCACAGCCACAGGTACACGTGTGAGCAGCATGCCGACTTGATGAATGCTATTTAGGGAGAGTGCTTAGGCAGCACAGCGCAGCACATTCTCTGTGTCAGTCGTCCTGGTGAAATAAGGTTTATGGAGGGGTGTGGTACAACAAGGTGAGGCCCAGAACAATGATTGTTTGTTTGTTGTTGTTTTATTGGCAGTGATAATTGCTCCCCCTCCTCTTAAGGATGCTTCCAGATACGCAAGCAAGCAAGTCGGCGCACACATGCACACACTTACATACCCACAGGAATGCATCCACGCTACTGCAGGCACGCGCGCACACACACACACACACACATACAAATGCAGACACATGCATCGTCGTTTAATAAAAATTTCCACACGTGCATCTCTGGAGGTTTGTGATGTGAACGTTCTGGAGAGAAAACTGTAACAAACATGAAGGAAGGATATTAAGTTTTACTTAAAAAGATCAAATTTAGTAGTCAGTCACACACCAACACACTGTAGATACTGCGCCGAAAACTCCAACATGTCGATTTTAATTTGCTGGAAACTATGACAGCATAGGAACAACTTTTTTTTTCTCATCATGCCATGCTGTATCCAATGACTGAATCAACACAAAGTTTCTAAAATTTCATATGATCCATAGGAGCAGAAATTGTTTGTACAGAAGCAAAACAGCAGGAGCCACTGCAATCAAGGATCGTTTTGATTGGAGATGAGAGATGAAACGCAAATTAATTTTCCTGTCCTTAAAGACGCACACAAACGCTGAACCGCATACAGTGGCTCTGAGTGTTTTCCTATGAGGCATAGGTAAAGACAGGCAGGCTCCAGAGCATAATTGAACATGTAGCTACACCACCACAGGGAGTTGGCAGCGCCCGGGGAGAAGACTTGGCTCCCCCAGAGAGGCCTGGAGCCTAACCAGGCCAAGCTGTGCCAGGCACTGAAACAGACACACAGCGCCCACCCCCACCCCTCTCCCTCCACCCCCACCCATTCGCTGGTATCCTATTCCTCCAAACAACACCCCTCTGCTCCGTTTTCCTCTCCTTTCACACGTAAGTTTTCAGATCTAGTTTCTTCCACAAGTCTTCCTTCTATCCCACCTTCATCTCAAAGAATGGTCAACAGGTCGGCACAAAAACGCTCACATATAAAATTATCTCATGACGTATTTTCAAAAGTTCCCCGAGAAATTTCCTTTGGCCCTTTGCCACGTCGCAGTCAGTCAGTCAGGTGTGTGTGTGGGTGAGTTAGTGTGAGGACCATGTTCTGTCTTGTCTGATCAACAGAGCTGTCAAACCTCCTCTTTCACCGCCACATGACACCATTTGCTGCTTAAAAATGGCCTGAGTAAAAAATTAGAAGAACAACAAAAAAAAAGAAAACATTTATCTGGGATCCAGCAATAAAGTTTACACTTGTATGTGTATATAAATACACTCATGCATGTTCACATTTAAACCAACATGCACTCAGGGGCAGATATGAAAACATACATATACACAGAGAGAACTGGCAGGCTTTTCCTGTCAAGCCGTGGTCAGTAGGGAGAAAAAGGAGGGTAAGTCTAATTTGGGATACAGTGTCTAACCATAACAGCAAGTCAAACAACATCACATCTACACCAGAGCACTCTGGGTTTCTAGGAATTTGAGCTTCATGTCTGGGTTTTTGAGACAGAAACTGAATGCAAGTATGACTTTACCCCTGAAAGTTGAGCTGCGAACGCCTGAGGTTTTTGTGTTCTTTTTCTGTATTTTAAAATATATATGTATATTTGTATGATTTTATGCAACTCATATGTAATTGATGTATAGTGCAATCATGTGTTATGTCAACACCAGCCTGGTATTTACACTTCCCTTCCCCTGTACAGTGTGCTCTTTCAGTGGCACTCTTTTGAAGAGTCTTGCGTAAACAGGCTTCTCTGGCATGGACTCAATCCTGACCACACTGGAGGTCATGGGTCGAGAAGGGTAAAGTATAGAGAGATGTTTTTGGGGACAATATTTGAACGTGTGATTTATACTGAATAAAGATTGGTAAAGTATAATGGAAAAGACAGAAGGAACAGAGTACGAAGAGATGCCAGTTTGAGCCCTAGGCATTGCCAGGACAGGGCAGGACATGGCATGTCCCCTGCACCGCTGTGCCACCTGGACACTCCCCTAACAGACATGTTAAATCAACACCTGCCGTGTAGATGTTGTCCTTCCTTGCATCTCCACTTTCCCTCTTTGTTTTGATTGGTCTAGTATTTCTCCCTCTGTTCTGCAAGGCTGTGTAATGAGGCCCAGACTGTAATTGGGCCAGTTGTGTTATTTTAGGGTTGGAGCACAAAGTAATTACCCACCCTCTGCTGTACTTTACTCTCAGAGAGACAGAGGCAGGAGGAGAAGGAGTAAGACAGGAAGAGAGATTTGGTGTAAAGGAGCGACAGAAGTTTTTTAAAAAGCAGCCTTGATTTCATGTTATTGAATAAAGAACTGTACTGAGACTCATCTGCAGCCTCTTCACTAACTCTCCTCTCCAGCTGCCTTGCAGTCAAATGGGAAGTTGCCCGGCGGCTCCAAAAATCTGAGTGGTTGTGAAACACCACTCCTTCTTGACTTCTGCATCGGGTGCATCCTGTTGATGAACTTTCCAAAAAACAATGTGACTATGACTTGGCTCACTTCAGTTCTAAATAACATAAAAAAGGGGAAAGCTGGAAACTCAACTGTTACCGTTGGATTGAATCAGCACACTGAAAGCATTACACAGTGGAAAAGCTACTGTACACGTGCTCTCTCTCAGACCGTGACTAAGCAAAAGTCTAAAGTGCTGAAGCTCAACATGCAGAGTGTCTGCTGACATCCACATATTAGACGTGTTATTTCACAAAGTTTGTTGCAGCATCTCAGATATTCTTCTATTTTGGTCATATCTATGTATAAAACATGCATTGTAATATTTAGGGGTAAAGGATTGAGAAGTCTGCTAATTGTGAGACACCCGTGGTTACTAAGCTAGTGCAGTTTATTACTATAGCAAACACCAGCACAGAACAAGAGAGGAACATTTGCATCTTCTCTTAATGCAGTCACACAGACATTGTATTAATAAAAAAGCCGTTCTCCGTCATGAACGACTGTGAGTAGTAAGCAGATTTACCTGCCATCTCAGTGTGGCTGCACTATCTTGTTCTGTTACCCACTAGAACATTTGAAAAGAATTAAAATGCAAAGTGACCCATTCAGATATGTTGTATTTCCTGTGACTGTTTTACAATAAAAGCTACTAAATCAGTTTTTCTTTTCTCTAGAATGATTTTCATGTGAATTAATAGCAGTAGGAAAAGTTTAGTTATTAGCAGTATATTGAAAAGAGGTATCAACGGAATAAGCACCACATTACGGATTAGAGATATTTTTTACTCCATCCTTTCTTCCTATGCACCAAAAACTAGCGCTTATGTTACCCATAATGCAGTTCAACTGCTGACACTTCAGGTGTCACACAGTTGAACTGCAAATACAGGCAATTCAACAGGGATTCAGGTGTGTGTTATGCTGGTAACAGCTAATTTAGCTTCAAGCTGTTAACTGAAATGAGGAGGGGGCTACAACTCTCTGGTGTCCTTACTTCTTTCTAACTCTAGATTCTTTTTAGTCTTTAACTTGTTCTCGTCAGATACAAACTCTGACTTGAGTTACATTATTATCTTTACAATCCATACAACCTTTTTCACACATGCAATAGCTGATAAGAGACTAATGTGTGTAATCTGTGAAGTTCCGCTCAGAAACAGCTGTAATCAGCGAAGGAGACAGCAATTAAATAAAATTACACAAAGTAATGGTAGATGTCATCCATGCGTTGTATGATGTGACTCCTGGCAACAGTGGACTAACAATTAAAAAGTACTAAATACCGTCAAAAATATTTGATTTCATAAGAATATGTAATAAACAATAACATCACATCTCAAAATTAGTCAACTTCCAGAATGTTCCTGCTTTACTCACACTCATATTGAACAGATAAAACAAAAGACAATGAAAGGAACAGCAAAGTCAAGTCTGAAATGTGAACACTAAGACATGCCCTTCTGCAGGCCATGTGTAATCTTGGTAATAATAAGTGTGGATGATAAGAGCTGGTGAGGTAATGATTTACCACACCAAGATTTCCTGTCCCTCCGGTGCCGAGAGGTGATGTCATCGTAGCAATTCGTGCAGCATACACTCCGACCCTTTAACGAGTCTTTTACAAGTGGTTGTATCTGCTGTGCTATGTGGGGGTATCAAGAAGTCTAATCCTTCATCTGATGAGATTAAACTGTGTGAAACATGTGATCACACAGCCGTGAACACACTGGATTCCTCACACACATTCACAAATGCATAAACACAGATTTAAATCAACACAAACCTGCTTTAAGAATTACTCATTCAGAAATTGGATTGAGTTCTACAAGCGTCAGCTCTGAAATATTCAGGCCCAGACAGAATGAAAATAATGAGTGCATACAAATTGATGATGTAGATGTAGTTGATCTTTTTTTTTTTTACCACATATTGGTGCAGAAGAACATTATAAATATTTTTTAGTTTCATCATTTGATTTTTTTTTTTTTTTTTGGATATCATTTTTGGATGTCTGAAATTTAATTATGACTTTGAAGTTCCGAACACTATCAGCAATACTGCAGTTTGTTTGTCTATTATATATTTTGCCTTCCCATCAAGAACAACTGTCACATTTCATGTTAAGTTAAATTCTCATTTCCTTTTTGTCTTGTGCTGCGGCTTTTTGTTCCATGCGTTCTGTTACGAATCAAAGGAACGGTTAACCTGCAACCCTATAGCATGACACACACCAAGTTACCATTTATCGGAACTGAAAGGAGGGAGGACCATCTCTGGTGCCTCTATTCATCTTCCTTTTCATCTCTCCTACTAACCTCTTCCTCATTCTGACCCTGACTCACTTCGAGACCGGGGGACAGTTAATGAATGTTACGACATCGAAACTCTGTGCCCTCACATCATAGTTTCAGTGGAAAAATTTAGAGAAATTCACTCAGCACTTTGTTCCAGCCGGCTCTCACAGGATGGGACGGCGCTAGCAGTCACGCTGTCAGAACCAGAACAGGAAAAAAGCGTGTGAACTAATGGAAAGAATGACCAAGCATTAATAGCATGTTGAGTGAAGAAAAGAGGAGGAAAAGAGAGCTGGAGGAGAGGTCAGTCGAGTGACCAGATTATAAATAAACAGCAGGAAGAGGATGGCTTGGTGCAATCTGGACTCAACCAGTTCTAAAAAGACTTTAGGATAACATCAGTGAACATGTTGCCATGTTTTTGCACTCACAGTAGCTTAAAGCTATTTGTCGACACATGCAGCCTATACACTGCGTAAATCATTAGAAGGAACTTTGCTGATGCAGACCTTGTGGTTAAAAATAAATAAATGGGGACACATGCACATTTATCCACTTTAGAAAATCTAAGAAGGCACCAACATATGAGCAGAAGTACTGTACTACATGCAGATGTGACTGCTGTGTTAACCCTTACGGCCTCATGTTGGCTCGGCTACAGTATGTACTAAACTAGTGAGGGAGCACCGCTGTAGTGTAGTATTGTAGTGGGCATGAATGAGGTGAGGAATTAATCGATGTGTGTGTCTCTTTGTGCGTGCGTGCGTGCGTGCGTGCGTGTGTGTAGGTGTGTAGGTGTGTGTGTGTGTGTCAAAGAGGTAGATAAAGAGAATGGGTGAATGTAGGTCAATGTATTAACTCATAATTGTACTTTTTTTTTTATTGTTGATCGTTAAACTTGTATTTTCCCACTGGGATTAAAAATGTGGGGACTCATCAAGTTACAATGTAAAAACAGACTTGACAAAACAAACTGCAGTAAAATTACCAAAAAACTTTTGAAGAAGTCAGAAAATAATATGAAAAACATACAACCTACGATGCCATGAGCAAATTAAAATGGTTCTTTACAGACAACCTTTGGGAAGTCTTAAACCCATCAGATAAATTACGGCATTCAAAACACACCAAACAACAAATGAATGACACCATGAGACGGAGGGTTTGAATTAAAAGCATCTGCTCAGAGCTGGTCTGCTGACATGCTATCTTGGTATGAAAGCTGGTGGTTTTAAGCGATTGTGTGCCTCAACAGAGAAGTTTTATGACAAGTCTTCTTCTCACATTACACGTACACCCACATTGACACAAGGTTCCTTCAGTTGAGAGAAAGAGCAGAAGAAAAGATGAGGAAGGCCTTCTTTCAGTTCCTTCAAATAAACAGGGTCTTTATAGTGCGGCTGTGCATATGTGGCTGCGTTCACATATGTGCGCGTGAGTGCTTGTATGCATGCACGAGTCAGTCTGCAAGAGGCTTTTGGGTGGGATGGGTGAATGATGATGACTGTGGTTTTCGAAAGGAATTTCAAACCGTGCCTGGCCACAGATTCATGCAAATGTGCATGTGTGGATGCCTTTGCAAGGGCGAGAGACAGGCAGAAGGCATGGAGAGAGAGAGAGAGACAGACACACAGAGAGAGACAGTGATAGACAAAGACAGGGAGATGTGCCGTGATTCACGGTTCCTCCTCCTAAAAAGCCTCAGCCGCAGTTGATGTTGCAAGCCCTCGTCACAGCCGTGTGAGGATGACAGAGGATGGAAGTGGCAGCTGGCTCCAGATTCAACCAGACAGACCTGGTTCCAAGCTGCAACCACAGCTTGACTGCATACAGCAGTCATGTAAAGAAATGTAGACAAGTTGTTTAAGGGACTCCTGGTTCTCTAAATGGGCCATAATGAGTGGGTCAAAATGTTTTACTAGCAGGCTCCAGGTACGGACGCCTCAGTGGCTCCACAACCTTAAGGGCCTCAACTCACTCTGCTCCTCACTTACTGTCATTCACTCAGCTCCTTCCCCCGCTGACTTATAAATACTTTAATTACATCAGGACGGATAATGATCTAGCCTGCATGACCTCACAGCTGGAAAACATATAAACAGAGATGTGGTGCTTCTGAAAAAGGAAGGAAGGGCTTTGAGTTATAGTCACTGTTCTGAGGCAGAAGAAGAAAAAAAACCTACAAATTGGGCACATCCATTTTGAAACTTTTACTGGATTTGTACTGATTCAAAGTGTTCGTAAAGGAACCAGTTCTCCACCAAACTAAAATCTGTCTGTGTATCTTTGCAGGACAGTTCTTCTACAGCTGAGCATATGTGAGTAAACAGCACCAGAACAGGGCTAGAGACGCACAGATGCATGAACTGTCAGTGAGTCAGTAAGAGACGGCAGCTGACATGGCGATGGGTGCGGGGAAAAGGATGAGGTGAGGAATACTCAGAAAGAGGGACGACTGATGGCTGACGAACAGGAGATATATTGTTAGAAAGAGAAAAGATTACAACTGAGCTTCAGCTCCATCCCCCTCATTTCAACCTTTCTGTGCTGTAAATCGACAGGGCTGCCTTTTCTGTGAGCAAATAAAAAAAGCACATAAAAAGAAAGGGAAAGTGACAATGGAGAGCAGAGAGATAGAATGGCAGAATGTGATGGAGTGGGCACTTTTATGAAGGTAGTCTGAAGCCTTGCAGCTTTTGACTGTGTGTGTGTGTGTGTGTGTGTGACTGTGTGTGTGTGTGTGTGTGTGTGTGTGTGTGTGTGTGTGTGTGTGTGTGTGTGTGTGTGTGTGTGTGTGTGTGTGTGTGTGTGTGTGTGTGTGTGTGTGTGTGTGTGTGTGTGTGTGTGTGTGTGTGTGTGTGTGCGTGCGTGTGTGTATGAGGACATACACAGGAGGAAAGGCTATATTCAGTCTTGCAGTCTCTACTTTAATCCCTGAGAGAGTGAAGTGGCTGTGGAGTGGAGAGGTTCTTGTGACGAGTTCCCCAATAGAGAGGACTTCAGAGTTTAAGAGCACAGGATGCAGAAATGATGCAGACAGGAAATGCACACAGACAGTGGGTACACAGAGTGTATTTAGAGGAGACAGACCCCTGTGTGGCAATAACAAAGTCATGGGTCAGCGCCACGACTAATGAGAGGTCACACAGGATGTCTGTGATGAAGGGGAAAAAGGCTGAAATCCAAAAGCTCCGTACTGGCTGATGCACATTAACCCACATCTTGAGACCTGTTCTAACTTGAGGTTAAATAAATGTTTAGTGCAGTCACCTGACAGTGTCCAAGAAATGTTTCTGTAAGGTTCAGCAAGCTCAACTGAAGTCTGAAGACCTTTTCCAGCTGTTTTAATGCTACAGAGAATAAAATTTGTTATTTGTTCTTGACTGCCAAAGTACGAAGGTATGGAATATCAGTAGGGACAATGTGGCTTGGAGTTATCTATTATCAAAATAACAGACTGCCTGGTGTGACCCATAACGACTACCATATTTCCGCACAAGGTAGTTTGTAAGGGTAAATAATTTCACAGAGGATTAAAGCAGAAGTAAGCGATCCGGTCGTTTTGGCTAACTTTTTGTCAGCCGATGGAGTTAGCAGCCCCCACCCTCGTCATGGATCTGTTGGTCCTCGTCCCTACGTCACCACATTCACGCGCATCCCTTGGCTACACACACAGCCCTTCATGCCGTTCTCTCTCCTCATTGGATAAAGCTTGTAGGATACAAGGAAGTATACAAGACGTTTTCTCCTCGGCTTACAGCAGAGCAGAGTGACTGACAGACCCGTGTTTCGGACCAAACACTCTATGTAAGTGATTGCTGTTGGAAAATATAACTATTTAAGACTTATATTAACACAAACATTCCGCTTACTTCTGCTTTAAGATCAACTGCCAATTTTGCAGTCTCATCATCTGACCTGCACTGGCATCTCATGGACACTTGGGTGAAGAGAGGTGCAAATCTGGTGGTGAGTTGGATCAAAAGTGGGGGAGGTGGCCAGACAGACCTGCTAAACCCAAATAAGTAGTGAGGGTGAACTGCCTGAGGCCTCTGTTGGGTCAACACTCCCACCTCTGGAGGGACTTTACAGACATCGGGGATGTGTGGTGTTCAAGGGCTCCATAGTGTGTACGGCTGTCAGGAATTTTGCTACCACTGCCAGTGGACACTGATGCAGAGGGAAGGTTACTTCAGCTCTTTACTTCACTGTTACCTGACATAAAATTTGAGAAGCAGGATGGAGTGAGGATAGATGCATTGATGCCCAAAATCACATATCTACCCCTAAAAGTACCTTTTTTGCTTTTCCTTCATGTTTTCTTAATTCCAGTAAATTGTACATCTAAAAATCATTCATTCATGTTTGAAGAACTGAAAATGCTGAAACAATGAGTCAACTGATTAATCAATCAATAGATGACTCCATGAGTTACATCACAAATTTCCAGTTAGCATTGTTTCCTGTGACCTCTCCACTGCAATTTTCTGTTAGAGACATAAAATGTCTTCTGAGGAAGAGCCGGTGGTGCTCAAAACGTCATGTAGCTTTAATAAATTATTGCATTGAAGTTCCTTTGGCGAACTTTTCTTTACCTTTAAGAGACATAAAATGGACCACAAATCAATAACATGCCAACCATTTAATAGCATCAGACTCCTAAATATGGGGATTTGGGGATTTCTGCTTTTCTAATTTATAAAATTGTGAACCGAATGCTCTCAAACAACACAAAACTGTGTTTCAAACATTTTAAACTGCGCAAAAAAACTAGTCATCATTAGTTTAAGGCTTAGTACCTTGTCTAGATGATTTGACTGCTTCTGAATTCTTTTACAAGATCCTGCAACAATATTTAAACAATCAGATTAAATTCCACTGGTCACGCTAGGCCAGCGTATCGTGAGATTAGCACATACTGGAGGAGGCAGTGCGTGTGTGTGTGTGTGTGTGTGTGTGTGTGGGTAAGCCTGGTCATCTCTGCACTGGCTGCCATTTAGTAGGACAGAATTAAGCGTGAGGACGTCTGTCCGGTACCAAAGCATGACATCAGCCAGTTGGCAAAGGAGGTGTCGGAGCAGGTGCTATATGGGAACGAGGGAGGGATGGAGACATGCGGGGAGGGGGTGGAATTGGGGAAGGACAGGGAGAGGATGGAGGTGTGGGACAGCAGAGCAGAGGGTGGTGCAGGACGATGGGGCAGGAGCCAAGATGAGTGTCCAAGTGAAGCTATTTATAGCTCCCCATCATGGGCCATTCTACCAGGCCCTGATCACCACCAGTATTATCCCTCTATTTCCCCTCTGCTCATATCCAGCTCATATCCAGGAAGAGTCAGAAACACATTTACCTCTGAATCATGTCATAGTCTATTCTTGGGTGGTAAAATTAGACATTTTCCACCCGTCATGTCAAAAATATAACAAATACTACTTTCGTCACAATGCTTTACTTTATTTAAGACATGTATGTTCTTTTTATAAAGCTGTCCTCTACACTTGAACAAGTGGTGGAGTGTAACTAAACACAACTACTACAAGATGTAGTACTCACTAGTTCCATGTCTTTGTGCTTATCTGGAAACCACAAAAATCCAGTGCAACAAATGATTTTTCTAAAACTAAACCTTAAACCATTTCAGTTAAATAAAAGTTTTTGTGAATAACATAAACACAATATAAAGTGGAAACAGCCAATGGTACCATTTATACTGTACATCTGACCTAGATGGACATCAGCTCTATACAAACAAACTCTTGAGCTATCGTTTCACAAAAAAAAGTCTACATGCCAAATATATAGTATCTCTCTCCTGTAGTACTTGAACAATATGACAAACAGTCGATGGGATAGATGAAGGGTTGGAAGTAGAGTAACTGGTTATGGATATAAGAAGGAATGAACCCACACTTTGCTCCTATTTTTAAAGTTGCCAACTCGATCTCCGACAGTTCAGACGGAGAGTTGAATCTAACCAGAGTTTTGGTAAGTTCATCTGCCAACTTCATCCAACCAGGTTTTTTTTTTTTTTTACATGTAAGTCTTGAACCCCAAACAATGCTGACTCAAATGGCAGTTGAGTCAGTTGAGTCTATTCATCAGATTTCGTGTAGGTGTTTCCCTAGCACAGCTAAAAATTTTACACAAACTTAAGGGACCAAGGTCAATATTATAACAGCCAAAATCAGAATATCTAAATCCAATGCTGACAATAGCATTCAAACCTTGGCGTCACATTTAGAAACATTAACCCACGACTCTAAACCCGCTGCATATATATCACAAAATGATGTCACTGATAGGTTATCTAGAGTTACTGTACACACATGGATCTGCAACTAGACCTTATCCAGGCCCTCATCCACAGCAGCCTGCAGCAGAACGGCATTGTGTTGAGTTGTAATGTCTCTGGGCCACGTGTTACAATATAATAGTGTCTTTGTCTTCCACTTATCTGGCGGCAGCTCAGGCTGCGGAGCAGAGTGTTTCAACAGCTACTGTCTAACTATCAGACTTATATGGACGCAATCTCGCTCTCTGTGAGACGGCTTATTGTCAACCACTCTGCACTGACAAAATATTCATCTGAGTCTTGTAGATTTTTTACATGCCCACACAAACGTGGTGTTTATGGGAAGCTGGAGCAGGCCGGTTAGGCACTTAATGCATTTAAATGGCTGTGCCACAAGAACACGTGAAAACATATGAATACACACGGACACAATGGGTACTATAGTGGTGTGCACATGCACAAACACTCAACACAATTTTTTCCTTAGAATTAAAACACACTCAGATACAAATCTTTGAATAAACAGACAAATACAGCGACAAACAGATGACCAGAGTCTTTACTGTATGCTGTGAGCTCCTATTTAGGAAATGTCCTTGGCTTTTTGGTTGTTTTCACGGTGAATCCCAGAGTCCACCCACACAGGCAAGCCCTGCAGAGACCTTCTGTTCCTCAACCCAGGATACACACACAAACATGCACGGAAAACACACACACACACACACATACAGAGAGAGGGAGAAACAGTCACAGAGAGGGAGAAAACAACAATAGAGAATTCGAAAGAGGGTTTTATTGTGACTGTTCTCCTCTCACACAACAAAGCATTTTTATTTGTCATTTCATGGCTTGCTCAAAGTTTTACATTTATTATGCGCTGGTTGACTAAATAATGTGCAGATGGTGACCTCTGGAAATAGGAATGAAACAACATAAAATATAAAACTTCAACTGCTTGGTTCAGAGAAGCAGAAAACTACAACACAATTTTATCACATACAGTGAGTGTTGACATCTGGATGTGCTCTTCTGCTAAGTTTGAACTTTGTGTTTGACTCAGATTTACACTTGATGAAATGAGGACAAAAAAAAAGAAGTTGAACTAGATTCAATAGCACACATTGACACCAGCAAAAACAGTTGGGCCTGCGTGTTTTATGGAGCCAGCAGAGAGTGGAGTACATATGGACGCCTAACATTATGGCACATCGCACTATAATGTGGTGTGGTAATGGCCGTGAAACCACATGTCACTGTGGATGGAAGAGAGACTCCAGAACAGAGGCAAGGCCCAGAGCCAGACCAGTGCTGCAGTTCACCTTCAACTGCTCTTTATCTCTGTTTTGCTCTGTCTGTTTATGTCATCTCTCTCTCTCTTTCTCTCCCTCACCTCTGCCTCTTGCTTTCTTATTCAACTCCGTGTCTCTCACTGCCTTTCAAATATCTCATGTTTCTTTCTGTTGCTCTCGCTCCATGTCTTTCTCATTTTTCCAGACTTGACCCGAGGGTTACTGCCTCCAAAAGAATGTCCTGCACAGGCCAAGGCAATATTGTGGTTATTCTTTGAAAGAGACAATGACAATCCTGGGAGCTAAACTTCTGCTTATATTTTGGATTTTATTATGAATCAAATCAGTTTTGCATCAGTGAAAAGTCCCTTTAAGAGTACTTAATATTATATTTGATGGCCTTCTTCGAATGTTACTCCCTGATGTGCAGCGGCCTGTGAAAGCACACTTCATCGACAGAACATCTTGACTCAGGTTCTGTCACGTGAATAGGAAAAAGGTGATCAGCTCCTACCACTTTAAAATTTCATTCCCTCTTATCCTGTGGCAGCCAGGCTGATAGCTGCTCAGCGTGATACAGTGTGCTTGTTGCACGAGGTGAGGGTGTTTCTCCTGATGACTTCAGAGCGTGCAGCCAGAGCCCGGGCTCTCGTGTTTGTCTCCCAGTGCATGCAGCCTGGCAAAGTCCAGGGAGGCTATTGACAGTGGACTTTGGAGGGTGGGGGAGAGACGAAGCCTTGC